>NC_081182.1:86925802-87225802 GCF_029867415.1 Vicia villosa
CCGTCTTTTTTGGCAAGAAAACAATAATCAAATTGGATCAAAACGTGCTGAAACACACAAATCATTGGGCCGAATCATTGTTATGCACCCCCATCGGGCCCAAGATATCACCATTTTTTTTTGTTGATAAGAAAAATCTAAGCAAATCTGGATCAAACGCCCCTTGGGCCAAACTCAAACTGGGCCCTAAGCCTTTGCTAAACAGGCCCCTAATTTCAATATGCACCCCCCATGTTTCCATCTTTTTTGGTCTAGATTTTATTAGATTTTTGCCATTTCTTCTTAGTAAATAAAACTAATTTTCTACCATCATTTTTAGCCTTTAATACATAATTTTTGACATATAAAAATAATCACAAAAATATTTGTTTTAGGCTAATTGTTTTAATCCTTTTTGCTTGACTTGTAATTCAATTTCTCCCATAAAAATCAATATAAAAATAATAGTATCTTTAGCCCATTTTTGTTCTATATTTTTGACTTGATATTTCATGCTTATGTGTGATTTTGTACCATTGCGCCATTCTCAATTTTTGCTTCTAATGTGACTTTATTTTCATGTCTCTTTAATTCCTAACTTTAGGTAGAAACCATGATAACATTAGGATCTAGAAATTCCCTTTTTAACACTTAGGACTTAGAAATCTCTTTTAATTCATATTAGATTAGGTTCCTTTCCTTTTTCTTTTGAACTTTAAAACATTTAATAAAGGAAGAGGCGGATCACACTTTACTAATAGTGGGAGAGAAATGAGTGGGATTTATTCCCTAATCTGTTTCTCAATCACTATATGATGGGAGAGAAATGAGTGGGATTCATTCCCTAATCAGTTTCTCTACCATCATACACTTTTATGTGATTCAACTCGCAGATTAATTCCCCTTAAAAATCACCAATCAAAAACATCTAAAACACTTAATAAAGGCTCAGACCTAAACAAAGTAATGAAGTGGTGCGAAGCCTTGTATTAGGTTTTGTTCATCATGAAGTTACATAAAAAAAACAAAACAATCTTCTCTCTTCTCTCTCTTGCCTTCAGGGCATTCTTTCCCTTAATCGGACACGTTATTTCCGCTCTATTCTCAGCTTAAGACTCCAGAGGTCGAGCAGCGGAGTGTGAATGTAACTTCGTCCACTAAAAAAACACAAAAACAAACTAAAACATGTGAGCCGAACTACGACGCTCTGATTCCTGAAAAGGATACGTAGGCATTAGGTCGCGGGGCCTAAGCGAGCACAATTATTTATAAACCTTTTTCCACGTGTTTCTTTTTCTTTCATTTGCATGCATTCCCTTTGCATTAAGCTATAGATTTACACACCCTTTAGATAGAAACAAACATAGGTGGATGCCATCGAGTTTCCAAAAACAACCGACATGAAACTTTTTTTAGATTTAGGAGCGGAAAAGAGTTTGTCGACGTGCTTACAATATGAAGGAGACCGTGTAGAAGCTAAATTTGAATCGGTTAACGAAGCTCTTGTTTCTTGGTTGGGCGCTTACGCACCAACTTCAAAATGGATGAGATTCCCGAAAATGGAACATCTTATTGCATGCGCATATGACATGGTATGCATTGACTTGATGCATTATGGTTTTTCGGAAACCTTTTTTCTGCTCTGCACTGCACCTCCTACAAATCCAAATGATCGTATTATGTGTGTTGGATGGCTCGCAAAATCGAAACATGTTGTGCAAGTTTACTTGAAACCGGGATGCCCCATACCACCTACGTCACCAGAATGGGCGCTTCATCATACCGAAGCAGCCGAGACGTGGCCAGATCATTTTTTGGATAGGATGCACGATTTCGAAAGGTTGAACAACATCGAAAAGGAATCAAATGCCGAAAAGTCAAGATTAGAACCTCCAATAGATTTAACTAGCGACTGTTTTTTTGATGTATTTTCTAGTTTCAAAGTGTAATATATGCACTCTATAACATTGCTATATAATCTTTTTTGTCAAGTATTAGTTTATGTGTTTATGTGTTTGTGTCTTTTTCCTTCTACTACTGCTACTACATTGAGTTATGTTTAAAAAACTAACAGGGAAACTTCCATAGATGTATCCACGGAAGGGTCTGATATTGAAAATTATGGGTGTTTACTGTAGATGCATCTACGGAATGGAGAAATCTATGACCCTTCCGTGGATATATCTACGGGACGTTCTATGACAGAAATTGTGTGGTCTATATTCACCAAAGGCTTCTATAAATTTGGTGTTTCTAGGGTTGCAATACACACAAACACAACACACAAACCCTAAACACAAACAAAAATGGCTCACATAAGGCCTTGTTCATTGCAGCGAACATCATCCAAGCGTCCCGATCCTGAACTGATTTATCGCAGAAGGGATGGACATGTTATCTTCTCTCCCGTCAAACCCCTCATGCCAATTAGAATTTGGAACATCCATTCCTTCGACCAACTCAAGAGGACTCAGATGTCTTATTTAGAGGGGGAGTACAAACCCGACAAAGTCATTAGAAGGATCCAGAGGCTTAGAACAAGAACCTCGTCTGAGACCGGAGAAAAGGAACGTTGGTGGAATGAAGTGGAAGACGACGTTGATTCCGTTCTAATGACGCATGAATCAGATGACATTGTTTTAACTGTTGTAATTTCTTAGATCTCTTAGTTTTTTTAATTTTCAATGTATCTTTTAATCAATGCCGATTTTAATCAATGAATAGATCTTTTATCGTTACAAATGTTGTTGTTCTGGTTTTTTGAGTATGAGTTTGTTCTGTGGATGCATCTACGGAAGTATTTCGTATGTGCATCTACGAAACAAAACAACATTAACAAAAAAAAAAGAAGGTGCTTCCAGAGATGCATCTACGGAAGCACGAAGACATTTTTGCTAATTTGGTGGTGCGTAAGGTCTTTGTTTTAACAAATATATCAATTTTTTTACACTTCATTATCACTTTTGTACTAAAAAACAATTAAATAAATTTTAAAAAACAGTACACTTTAGTTAAATATTTTTAATTAAATTGAATATAAAATAATTAAACAATAATAAAAAAAATACAATTAAAGCACAAAGTCAAATTCTAGCAAAAACACAACACAACTAACTAAAATAAAAGCATACATTGAAATGGAAAGAAAGATAGAATCGGTCAGAAAATTTTCAAAATTCACAATACAAAAGCCGAAAAAAAGAATAAATTGTCTGTAAATCTAACAAACATTAATGGATTCAACGAATAATTCAATAGGACCAAATCTCATATTTATTTATTTATTTCTATAGTAGTATGTTGACGTGGCTTCATTTTAATCATAGAGATTGAAAGTCGCTTCCCGTTTCCTGTCGTCAACTAATGGATAATCTGTTTCCCGGAAATGACTACGTAGAAAACAAAAATTATTTAATAGTTTTCTTAGGAAAAATCGAAACTCTTTTAATAATGGGAAATCCCACTAATAAAGCAAGAAGTTCAACGTAGGTTTCGTTGAAAAAGATAGCTGCAAAAATTGACCTTAGATTTCAAAATGTCTACTCTAGACCCGCAAAATATAATCAAGATTTATAAACATAAAAAACACATAAAAAGTGGGGAAAAAAATCATCATGCATGTTATCATTATTTTAAAATTGATATTATTGTTCAACATGTCAATTTTTAATTAAACACTGTGTTATAAATACGTGTAAACACGTGTAGACGTAACAACTGATTTTTTTTTTTCTTCTCTCCTTTATTTTATCAAGCCTTTTTTGGATTATTGCATTCACATTACTACGGTCTATTCAAATTATCCAAAGTAAGTAGCATTATCATTCTATTTTTGTTTTGACCGAAACAAACCAAAACAGTTCACTACAGTCTGTATATAATAGCACCAATCTTCTTCCCTCAACCTACCACACCATCCCAATTCCCAACAATGTCTCCTTCACCATCCCATTTCTTCATCACAGTCCTCATCATCCTCTTCAATTTCCACCACTCCTCTTCATTCTCTCTCTCAGTAGAAAACCCTGACCAAAACTTCATACTCTCACCCAAACGCACATTCACCGCAGGCTTCTACCCCGTAGGTGACAATGCTTATTCATTCGCCATTTGGTTCACGCAAAAACACAAACACCTTAACAGCAACAACAACAACTACAACGCCACCGTTGTTTGGATGGCAAACCGTGACCAACCAGTAAACGGAAAACGCTCAACGCTTTCTATTCTCAAAACCGGCAACCTCGTCTTAACGGATGCAGCTCAATCTAATATTTGGTCTACAGACACTACCTCATCAAAACCACTTCAATTACTCTTACATGACACCGGTAACCTCGTTCTTCAAGAACTAAACACAAACGGTTCCATCAATAGCAATAGCAATAGCACTCTATGGCAAAGCTTCGATTTCCCAACAGATACACTTCTCCCAGACCAACCCCTCACCAGATTCACCAAACTCGTTTCATCTCGAAGCGAAACAAATCACTCATCTGGTTTCTACAAACTCTTTTTCGACAACGACAACGTTCTTCGTCTTCTATACGAAGGTCCAAGAGTTTCAAGTGTTTTTTGGCCGGATCCTTGGGTTACTAGCAACGGTGCTGCTGGTAGTGGTAGCAGATCAACTTTCAACAGTAGCAGAATCGCTTCTTTGGATTCATTTGGTAGGTTTAGTTCCTCTGATAATTTCGTTTTCAATGCTTCTGATTATGGAACATTGTTGCAACGTAGACTTACACTTGACCATGATGGGAATGTTCGCATTTATAGTAGAATAGACGAGGAACAAAGTTGGTTTGTTTCTGGTCAATTTAAACAACAACCTTGTTTCGTTCATGGGATTTGTGGACCGAATAGTACTTGTAGTAATGATCCGGTGAATGGTAGAAAGTGTTCTTGTTTACCTGGTTATGTTTGGATTAATGATCAAGATAATTATCAAGGTTGCAGACCTAATTTTCAGCTTTCTTGCAGTAACAAGACTAGTGAGTCAAGGTTTTTGGCTTTACCTCATGTTGATTTTTATGGATATGATTATGGTTTCTTTGTGAATAAAACTTACAAAGAATGTGAGGATCTGTGTTTGCAATTCTGTGGTTGTGCTGGATTTCAGTATACTTTTAACGCTGAATATGGTGGTAATTATTGGTGTTATCCGAAGATTCAGTTACTTAATGGCCATCATTCACAGAGTTTTCTAGGATCATTCTACTTGAAATTGCCAAAAAATAGTGATTTTGTTGATCAGATGAAGATTCAACAAAATGGGATGGGAATGGTTTGTTCAACAAAAGGAGTAGTAGAGCTTGAGCGAGAATACATAAAAGAGAAAGAAAATGGTTCCTTGAAGTTCATGCTTTGGTTTGCTGGTGCTTTAGGTGGAGTTGAGCTCTTGGGATTTTTTCTGGTGTGGTTTTTCTTGTTTAGAAGTAGCAGAAACTCTGATGAAGACAATAATGGGTATATTCTAGCAGCAGGGTTTAGGAAATTTAGTTTCTCTGAATTGAAACAAGCTACAAAAGGTTTTAGTCAAGAGATTGGAAGAGGTGCTGGAGGAAGCGTCTATCAGGCTGTTTTATCTGATAATCGAGTCGCTGCGATAAAGCGTCTGCATGAAGCAAATAACGGAGAGAGTGAGAGTGAGTTTCTTGCTGAGGTTAGCATCATTGGAAGGCTTAACCACATGAATTTGATTGGAATGTGGGGTTATTGTGCAGAGGGAAAGCATAGGTTGTTGGTTTATGAGTACATGGAAAAGGGTACTTTAGCTGATAATCTCTCATCAAATGAACTTGATTGGGGTAAAAGGTATAACATTGCTATGGGAACTGCAAAGGGTCTTGCTTATTTACATGAGGAGTGTTTGGAGTGGATTTTGCATTGTGATATAAAGCCACAAAACATTCTTATTGACTCTGATTACCAACCTAAGGTAGCAGATTTTGGTTTGTCTAAGCTATTGAATAGGGATGACCTTGATAATTCAAATTTCTCAAGGATAAGAGGGACAAGAGGTTACATGGCACCAGAGTGGGTTTTCAACTTGCAAATCACATCTAAGGTTGATGTTTATAGCTATGGAGTTGTGGTGTTGGAAATGATTACTGGAAAGAGTCCAACAACTGGTATACAGATCAAAGAAGAGTTGTGTCATGAGAGGTTGGTAACATGGGTCAGGGAGAAAAGGAGAAATGGATTAGAAGTTGGTTGTTGGGTAGAACAAATTGTTGATCCTAAATTAGGATCAAATTATGATGTTAAGAAAATGGAGACTTTGGCAAATGTTGCTTTGGATTGTGTAGCAGATGATAAAGATGTTAGACCCACCATGAGTCAAGTTGTTGAGAGACTTCTAAGTCATGAGCATAATTATTGATAGTATGCCCAATAAATAGCCATATCTCATGGCTATTAATTACTCCACTGTTCTACTTCTTATGTTTCCATTATTCTCTACATGTAACTTGATTCAAGAACCTATGTGAGTTCGATTACCACTCATAATATGTGTTAGTGTGGTAAATTCTGAGATAATGAATAATAAGTGCCTCATCATAATTTTCATATCTCTATTTTATATCACATCTCTATTTTATATCTGTCTATTTTAAGCTCAATCAAATAAAATAAATAAACTTATCACTTATTTTATACATTATCATAGAAGGAACAAGAGCTCTTTGTGCTCAATGACCTTGAAGAGACAACAAGTCTTCTGTAAATACATTCAGGTTCATATTGCAGGATTCACATTCTGCAACTGCTTGGTCACATATATATGTTTGTGAGAAGGATATTGAAGGAACTAATTGAATTTTTAAATGATCCCATATATTATGATTTCGTTCATTTTTATTTTTAAATCTTAAATATATTTGAAAATATAGATGTAGTCCTCCAACTCTTTTTACACTGATAAAATTTACTTTTTGGGAATTGCTGGCTAAGAATCTAGCCAATTTAATGGGGTTTATCTTATAATTCTCCTTCTGCGTTTTTTAATCATCGCTGCATCTTATGTAATGGCCTTATTCAATACATGCCTGATTGATTCGAGTTTTTAGTACTTGGATTCAATTTGCATTTTATCAAACGTTATTGTTTGTTATAAGAAATTGAGGTGTGAAAATTTCAGAAGGTGAAAATGAAATCACACGTTTTAGTACTTTTCTCTTTTTTATGCTGATACTTTTGATTTTGATTTTCAGAGGATCGTCCAAGGAGATGTGAAATTTAGTGACTGTTATAGGAAGATCCTGGGAATGACAATTTCAGGGATGGCTGATGGCTTTGTCATCTCCCTAAGGTCCCTTGTCGTCCGAAACTCCGGAAACATTGCACCATTATTGCATGCTCGACATCTTCATTTTCAGAGAATGTTTAAGACCGGGTTGGGATTTCAACTACTGAAAATGGCACTGCAGTGCAGTCTTACTGCGCAGGTATTTTCATTGTCCACTTTGACCATTTTTCGCGTACATGTGATTCTGAGTTTTAACCCTCTCTTATTAATGTTGTTTTATCCTAATTGTTTTTTGTGCTGCAGCAATTTGGCGGGATGGGTGGCGACGATGCAGTGGGTGGTGATTTTGATGACGGTGATGATGAAGGTAAGTATGCTGTACAAACTGTGTGATGCAGCAATGCATGATTAAGTAATAGTACAAGATTTTACGGTGATAATGCATCAGAATTAAACTACATATAAAAAAAATACAATATTGAAAGGGATGTTAATCCTGAGTAGAATGAAGATCTTACTCTTTCTGTCTTAGATCCTAATCAGATCGTTTCAATTGTAAGTAAGTTAATTGCGGCGCTGTATCGGTTACTCTTTCTGTTATGATTGAATTGACTTGAACATCAAGCTATTTAGTACAAAATGTTGTTAAATAGCGGCGCGCTATAGTACTTTAGCCCAGCCAAAATATGAAAAAATTGTTGATTGTCAAACGTGTTTCAAATTTTAACTTTATCTTGTGTTTTGTTTTCCAATAGATTTCTTCATTTAAAATTTCCTTTGAATGAATGTGTAAATATGAATATGAGAGGAGGATGAATGAGTACTTATAGAGGTCTTAATTCTATAAAAGTTTGAAAGACAATGTTGGTTATGTTATAAAGCTATAATTACATGATGATCATTTAGAGTTCATTTGTTGAGAAGCTTGATGCTCCACTCTAATATATTTACAAAACTCCAATACTTGGAAGAAAGTATTGTTCAACTGTTTTCAGAAAGTTGACGACGAGGTTGGAGGAATCGGTGCAGGTAGTAGCGAGAGTAACGGCGGGGGATCTGAGTCTAACATTGAACCTATTGCTCCTAAGACTGCTGGCTCCACTGCAGTGGTTGCCATTTTAAGTCAAACACACATAATAATTGCAAACTGCGGGGATTCACGAGCTGTCTTGTATCGCGGGAAAGAAGCCATGGCGTTGTCTGCTGATCACAAAGTAAGGACTTTCATCCCTGTTTTGTAATATTTTTGATGGTTTTATGTCGGAAGATGAAGTTGTGTCTAATAATTAAAGAAGGAATTCAGCAGCCAACCATTGTAGTGGTTGGAGATCAGTCTTTTGGAAAATCAAATGTTCTTGAATCTCTTGCTGGTATCAGCTTGCCCCGTGGCCAAGGAATCTGCACTAGGGTTCCTTTGGTTATGCGCCTTCAGAATCACCCACTTCCACAACCAGAGCTTATATTGGAGTATTATGGCAAGAATGTTTCAACTGATGAGACTAATGTCTCATGCAATTAATACTGCTTCTGAAGAGCTTACTGGGACAGCCAAAGGCATTTCTAACACACCACTGACTTTGATTGTGAACAAGAATGGTGTTCCTGATCTTACCATGGTTGACCTTTCTGGAATAACTCGTGTGCCGGTTCATGGTCAACCGGATAACATCTAAGATCAGATAAAGGATATCGTCATGGATAATATAACTCCTGAAGAGAGTATTATCTTAAATGTTCTCTCTGCAACTGTTGATTTTACAACTTGTGAGTCTATTAGGATGTCACAAACTGTTGATAAAACTGGTCTGAGAACTTTAGTTGTTGTCACAAAGGCTGATAAGTCTCCAGAAGGTTTGTTAGAGAAAGTAACTGCTGATGACGTGAATATAGGTCTTGGTTATGTTTGTGTGAGAAATAGGATTGGATAGGAGTCATACGAAGAGGCCAGAGAAGAAGAACTGAAGCTGTTTGAGTCGAATTTACTTCTTTTGAAAATTGATAAATTTATTGTTGGTATTCCTATTCTGGAGAGGCAACCAGGCCAATGATATAAGATATTCCCCCACACAGGTGAGTTATTCATCTCATGGCATTGTCATTTTGAAATGGTGAAATATACATGTCATTTTGTATGTAATTTTAAAGAATCTAAATTCCAATAAAATTATCTACATTATTTACCTATGTTTTAATGCTGTAAACATTCATTTAGAAGTAGAATTCATTTCTTCTTTTCCTTGATGCATTCTTTTATAAAAAAATTATGCTGACAACTCGATCTGACATCGATTCTATATTGGTCCAGGTATAATTACAGCAGCAGTTTGGGCTATTATTATGATCCAAATACAGGGATTTATTGCTTTGCAGAATCAGGGAAATGGTATTGTGTATTGATGATTCGTCTTAGTGCATGTCATGTATCATTTTTTTGTGTTTGTAGTATCTTGATTAACCATCTGAAACATGCCTTTAGATGTGAATGCTTTGCTCTTTTGTTTAAATCCTAATCCTATTCTGGTTATAGATATTTCTTATACTTGTATTTGGACTGTTTTCTTGCTGGGACTCAGATTTTGAAATCATGTATGGGTTTACATGTATGAAATTTGCTTTGGTTTTGTCTGTATTACTACTTTGATCCAATTTTCAATTTCATGCATATCACTGTTTCTTCTTACTTAATGCTGTCTTTCTGTTATAGGACGATGGACATCAACCAGCATGGTCTTAATATTGAAGCATAAAAACTTATAAATATAGTGTTCATGTTTCTATAACAATTAGAAAATTTAAATTATTATTTTTTATTTAAAGGATAAAATAGTTAGTTTAGGAGAAATATAAGGATGACACGTGAATCTTTCTAGGTGTTAGCTAAATAATTGGTTTGTTAGTTTTCTTCTGACTCTATATATAAAGACAAAGGATCTCACATACTCATTTACCTAATTAAAACTCATATTCTCGCTTCCCTCTCTACCTTTTGAATTTTGGTTTCAGCCTTCAATATGAGCAGTTCAAGAAATGATCCTATGTTTGGTCATGCAATGGTGTTTGTAACGAAAGCAAAATCGGTTGTTACCACAGAAATGTATAAGGAATTTTTAACACTCCTATATAATTACCATGCTAGAAGCGTTGATTTAAGAGTTTTCAAAGAATTCAATCAATCAATGAGAATTTTAGCTATAATGAAAATTGAGATTTACCTCATATTTTAAATATATATACATAAATATTTAACTTACTTAACCATTAAAGTATAATAATGCAAACAATATATATATATATATATATATATATATATATATATATATATATATATATATATATATATATATATATATATATATATATATATATATATATATATATATATATATCAGTTTAAAAAAACTTATAAAATCAATTAAAAAATCATCAAAATTAATTGAAGCAGTGCAACGAAAAATCAGCCTAAATATAAAATCATGACAAACTACTGTAAAAAATAATTTGACAAAGTAATGGCAATTATGTCTTTGTTTTTGTGCGTTTTATTTTAAAGCGTTTAAATAAGTGAAGAGACTAAAAATAGGGAAAAGTGAAATGAGGAACGGTATATAAATTATATCTGGTAATTTGAAATCTGATAATAGAGTCCTACAAGCAGTGACAAAATGAAATGATGTATGTTTGCCATCTCCATGCACTTCACTTAACCATTTTTCTCAATTGTTTCAATTATGTATTTATCTTTCTTTTTTATTATCAAAACTTAACTGTCACTCTTACAATATACTCCCTCCGTCCCAAATTATAAGAGAAAAAAACAAAATCACGTTTATTAAGAAAAGTAAAAACATAATCATTTAATTTATGGTTTTTTTGAAATAAAGTGTTTTGGAAAATGTAAAAAAAATTCTAATTGGTTGTTGGTTATAGAAATGATGAGAGAGAATGTAAATTAAATGCAATTTGTATTTAATTTTACTTTGAAAAAAATGAAAGATGATTTCTTCTCTTATATTTTGGGACAAGAAAAATGCATTTTTTTCTCTTATATTTTGGGACGGAGGGAGTATTTAAAAATCAGTTACACTTCATCAATGTTATAATAAATTTTATTTTAATTAATACTTCTATCGTTTAATTACAAAACATAAATTTATATTAATAACTAATTAAAATATTGAACATTAACAAAAATATGAAGTAACTAATTAAAATATTGAATATTAACGGAAATATGAAGTAGTTTATTAACATATTGAATATTAACGGGAATATGAAGTTCCTGATCAAAATATTAAATATTAACAGAAACATGAACTTACTGATTAAAATATTGAATAATAATAGAACAACTTTACTATTGGTTTAAATATTTTTGACAATAATTTAAAAAAAAAAACAAAAATAATATTTATATAAAAAATATTTATATTATTAATTCAAATATTTGGATATATTGAAATAATTAAGCACTGATTTATTATCTATTTTAAAAAAAATCATTTTATTTTTATAATATTTTTGGAACAAATGCTCGTACGAAGTTTCTGATAAAAAATATTGAATATTAACGGGAACATGAAATTATTGATCAAAACATTGAATATTGACCGGAACATGAAGTTGTTGATCAAAATATTGAATATTAACGGTAACATAAAGTTACAGATCAAAATATTGAATATAAACAGGAACATGAAGTTACTGATCAAAATATAGAATTTTAACGGGAATATTAAGTTACTGATCAAAATATTAAATAATAAAGGAAACATGAAATTACTGATCAAAATATTAAATAATAACAGAAACATGAAGTTACTGATCAAAATATAATTTTGCTACTACAAGATATATATTCCATTCTTTATCAATTTCATTTTTAATTTTATTATGTATCTTTACTAAACAAAATGCATCATAATAATAACTACATAATTTTTTTATGTAAAGAAGTACAATATTGAACAAAATAAGCGTGCCAGAATGGGTACTCGTGTAAACGCACGGGTATCACACTAGTTGTGTTTACAATAAGACAATCTGTGTTGGGCAGTGTTGAAAACTTGAAATGCATTTCAAACACTTCTTTGCTAACACCTCAAGTCATTTGACTGGAGGAGTAACCGTAGACCAGTTAGTTGGGCTAAGAGTTTCCTTTCATATGCTCTATATAATCATCACTACAAGGGATTGTGAGATACTCATGTTACTTACATCTCGGGAGAAATTTTAACATTAATCCTCAAATCCGGATTTTAAAATCCTGACGCACTGATCTACTGTCGTGTATGGATCAAAAATAAGTATTTTTGAAATATAGTTTACGGTAACGGCAATTTGAGTATCATGTCAGAAGATTTCTTATACAATTTTTAACCAACTGAAAATGATTACGGGGGGTTGTTCGATTAGGAAAAATAGTGCTCAATTCCTAAGCAGAATCTATTCACTTTTTTATTATAATAACAATCATACAAGCGCAATTGATATTACACGATAGATATTCCTAATTTTCTGGATTAATCAAACGGGCGTGATATAGCAATTGGTAATTAAGAAAACACGATTAAAGTATAGGAACATGCAATCATCGAAATAAATCAATCATCCCTAAGATAAATCGAATTAAGCAAACAAGATATCAAAGAGAATAATTGAAAGGAAATAAATTTTTATTTGAAATTAAAAGAACTTCAAAGTGTCGGTGAAAACTGATTACATCAGATTAATCCCTTAAAACTAGTTCTCCATTACCAAGCGTGCTTAAGCGTATGCAATTTCGTGAATAGTGTGAAATTCTGGTGTAACAGATCCAAATGTCGTGAAAGATGTCGAGACATGTGATCTGTCAAGAAACATTAACAAGGTATATACACAGAATTATGCCAAACTGAAAGATAAATGACACCAGTAATTGTTGACATAGTTCGGTGAAATTACACCTACTCTGGGGGCATACCAAGCCAGGAATGAAGTCCACTATCAGCAGTATTAATTCAGAGCTAAACTAGTACCAAGTTTACAACCCCTCACTTAATCCTTACCCAATGACCCTTCTACCTAGGTCCTCCCTAGATATGGAATATCCCCATCCCACTTCCAATCATTGCAATAATGTTGTACAGTTCTCCAGTCCCAGGAGCTGTAGCAACGACCTAATATCCAACGCATTCTGATCCCACAGATAAATAATTTGGAAGACATACTTCCATGACAATCCCTATCCAAGACTCTTGATTATGACCACGAACTTGGAGTTACTTCAAACCTTCCTCTAAGAATAATACTCCTCTTGCTTACAGACTTTGAGGATTACAATGGTAACCTTCCCACAGCCTGGGAGGTTTACCTCGACAAACCCTAAAGATTACGTCTTTTCTACTCGGTGGTTGTCTCCTTTTTCTAGGTCACAAAGTCTTCTATTTATAACTTATAACCCAACTGGATTTGGCCTTCAATCACAACATATTTGCTGTTACAATATCACAGTAACTTCTGCTACAAACAAGGTCTTCAATCTGTTAGTTTCCGAGAATATCTCTATAATTAGAAACTATATACTCTTCAAATATTCTGATTTGATTCTTCAGACCTTTTAAATATATAATGCCTTATATGATTTGCATAATATTCAGAGAATATTCTGCATCTGTTAAATTGAAACTGAATCTCGTTAATCCAGCTCAGTAGGTGCGATATGTCAACAGTTATTCCATAGGACATGTTATTCCATAACATGTTCTAACATCTCATAGGACATCCTCTTGCTAGACCTGTTGTGCATTGTAATTGTTTTCTATTTGCAAGTTTTACATTATATGATCATATATAGTTTAGCCAAACATAAATTCCAATTACAAAACTCTGAGAATTAACAAAGTGAATATCGAATAAGATGAATAGAGACCTTTAAATCCATCATTTTATTTTTATGATTTATATTTATATTTATTTGAATTTTATTCATTTAAATATTAAATAAATTATTAAAAATATGAAATAAATGGATTAAATCACAAATGTTATTTTAAATATTTCTAGAAGCTAAAAAATCTGATCTTGGAGAGCAAGGAATCATATGAGATTGAATGCGAAATTGATTGGCTTGATTGAAGACCAAAATAGAAGGTTTCCATATCTCTTCCAAATCAAATCTCAATCTCTCAAAATATGGAGATTCGATACAATTTTCTTGATCTAATTCAGTCTCTATAAATACCTAAACCTGATCAGACCTTATGGGACGAATTTGGAGGATCCAAAAACCCTATTCAAGAAAAAAGAAAGTCGTGACTCAAAGTGAGGTAGCATAAGGATTTAGAGGACGATTCAAGTCATTCTAAGGACTCAGATAGCTTCCCCGGACCTCTCTTAAGCGAATTCAATCCTTACAAGTGTCTAAAGCACCATGCATCATAGTCCTTACACCCCCTATTTGTCCAACTATTCTTAAATCTGATTATAACAATTCACGTATCATGATTGCCTTTTAATTATACGAGGATCCCCGACAACATTGCCAACTTGATCCGCTATCACCCACGATTTTTTAATTATCTTGTACAATTTTTAACCAACTAAAAACAATTATAGGTGGGTTGTTCGATTAAGAAAAATAGTGCGAATAAGTGATTATCAAAATAAGCTTAAACGATTAATCTACTGTTTTGGTTTCCCAACTTATCATCGACCCAAATAATTTTCAACTCCTAAGCGGACTCTATTCCCTTTTCGATTATAACAGATCATACAAGCGCAATTGATATTACATGCCAAATGTTCTTGATTTTCTGAACTAAGCAAACAGACGAGATATAACAACCGTAAATTAAGAGAACACGATAAAGAGATGCAAATTAAGCAAACACGATTAAAGTACAGGAACATGCAATCATCGAAATAAATCAATCAACCCTAAGATTAATCGAATTAATAAAACAAGATATCAAGAGAAGAATTGAAAGGAAATAGATTTTTATTGGAAATTAAAAGAACCTCAAAGTGTCGGCGAAAACCGATTACAACAGATTAATCCCTTGGAATTAGTTCTCTATTACCAAGCGTATGAAGACTTTGTGAATAGTGAATATCGAAGAAGATGAACAATATTTATGCCCCCTAGGTATAGGAAAACATATAATTTTGGGTTCTAACCCAACCGGGTTGGAAAACCAAACAAACCGGACCCAAAACTAATTAATTCCTAAGTCTGGAACTTCAACGAATTATTCGAGGCTTCTACAGTCCGAATTAGCTTTTAGCTTCAACATGAAACTTGTAGCTCATTCTCTTAGTTTTCCAACGCATATCAGAATGCACAAAACGACATCCTGTGGCTCAAATTATGATTTTCACAGTAAAAACTGCTTCTGCTGAAAATAAAATATAAAAATAAATTAAGAGTAAAAATAAACTTAAATCTAAAAACACAATAAAATAGTAAAATAAATTAAACAAACTAGAGAAATGCCCACAATCATAGAATACTGTGCATCAAACTAAACACGTTAAAACTAGGCACTTAATACATAACAAGTCTTCTCTGAAACACGTTAAAACTATAGTTTGAATCAAAGTATGAACTTGGAATCCGTAAAGTAAGTTACAGAGATTGAACTCCAAATGTGTCTAACACATCACACCTATGCCCAATTTTAGAATCATGCAATTTCAAAATAATTCGGATTCCAATGTCTAGATTGCCTACTAAGATTGGATTTTGGACGCTTCTGTTTAAGTATTCGCGCCTTTACCTCTCACTTATCTTTTTTATTTATGAAAATAGAGCAAAACTAGAAAGTTTCTCCTCATTTACGTTCTTAGAGTTTGTTTCATCATTTTACTCCATTGTGCTGAGGCTTAACACATATCTAGTCCAATGCATTGCACGTATTTGAAGTTATACTCCATTGCATTAGTAAGTTACTCATTTCTTTTCTTTTTTTGATTCCACATGCATCACCTAAATAATTTATAGGTATGATAATTAGACTTAAATGCAATAGATATGTCATTTTTGTTTGTCCTGAACTGTTTTCTTTGAAATGTTGAACATTAGAACTTAGAGTTCGTGCATGCTCTATTTCTGCTTCGTGTTTCAGGTTCAGTGTAGTCCGAATTTTGAAATCCAAACTCTTAGTCTAGAGAATAAAATCCGGAGTTTTGTGTTATTTGTTTTTTGGATTGGTTTGTTTTCGGTGCTAGTTCTATGACAACTCACTATTTGTGAGATATTTAAGTCTTTACTAGTTGATTTTATTTTGTGTTAGCAAGCTTTATTTGGTTAATTTAATTAGGTTTTTATTGTTTTAAACTTGATTAACATGAAGCACACTAGGTACTCCCTCTCTCCTAAAATAAGAGTCTTTCTAGCCAAAGAAATTTGTCCCAAAATAAGAGTTTTTTTATGTTTTCAATGCAATATTAATTAATTTTTGTCAATCATTACTTTTCTTAATCTATGTGCAACAATCTTAAAAGACTTTTATTTTGAACCAGAGAGAGTACTCTCTTTTGTGAGTTTTATGTGTTTGTTACTTTTATTTTGGCACGATAGGAAGGCAATTGCAATTCAACCTTACCACTCATCAGGCCTTAGAGCTATAAGAAGTTGTAAGGAGTGAAAGATCTCAACACTAAGGCAAACGTGGCATGAGCTTGAAATTGAATGCACTAGTCTAAGAAATTGGATGGATGAGAAAAAACACTACCAGACAAAACCTGCAAAGGTAGTTGGACGCTGAAGTTTACACGTTGCTTATCTTATGCTGATTTTTATGGGCCAAATTAATGGATAATCACAAGGCCCGTGATCCAATGATAAAAGAAAATCCTAAAGTTATGAGGATGTAAAAGGACCACCTTGAATAAATGAGAAAGGTTCAGAAGGTGAGAGACATGAGAAACAACTTAGAAAATATCTCATTTGGAGAAGAAGACGTCTAAACCATAAGTGAAGAGATATTTTCATCCTCCCTCTCTTGAAGACATGTTAAGCTGCAAGGCGTGACAGAACTTGTCTCCTGTTGATTGAAAGATTCCAAAAAGTATAAGTGTTACACTTAGGTTTCCATTTTCTTTTCGTTTGTGTTTAGAAATGTTAACTATGAGAATTTGAGTTGTTGTATTTCTTTTGCTCACCATGAGATAATCCTCTTTATGTTGAGAAATGTGAAATTTAATGAGAAGTGGTATTTTGTGCTAAATGGTGTGATTTCAAGTGATTCACTTTACCTTGTGAGATAAAGTTATACATTTGTTTCTCTACTTTATCACCTCAGAATTATGTAAAAATTGTTAATGATTGAGAGATCTATTAACTAGTGGAACTCATGGAAAATATGATTGAAAATAGTAGGATAGACATATTTGTTGAACATGTGACTGACTCCATACACAATAAGGATGGGGTGAATCGTGGGTTTCAGAAAACTATGGTTTGAGATGAAACGTCACGTCTACGAGGGTGCACAAATGGCATGGATGGTAAACGATAGTCTATTTACAAATCTTATTGACTTTGTAGGGAAAGATATTATGATTGATGCAAATAATCACGTATTCTTAGAAGGGTCACAAAGGAACGCGATGAAAGAAGGATGAAGGATTCAAAAAAATTATCTCCAAAACATTTTACATCATGATATATGTGCGACATTTTGACCATATCTAGAGCATCATAACTCTAATTGACATAAAAATGACAAAAAATGAAAGCTAACATCTAGGGCTCCAACTATTCTCCATGAAAAAAAATCAAGACAAAGTCATTCTTAGAAATGTGTAACAAATGTGTTAGTGATGAAAAACCAAATACTTAAGTTGGTGTCGTGTAACAAGTGTTTGAATCAGATTGTGTTGTAATTTAAATTTGAGAAATGTGTATTCTTTGGCCATAGTCCTAATCACAGAGATATATATTTTTTGGACCAAATTTTTAGAATTTACATATCTAGACATGTCAAGTCTGATGAAACTCTTTTTCTCTTACAAGTTAATTCCAATATGCACAATCAGAATTCCAAGTCCACTTGTAGATTTCCTATAACTATTGAACATGTACCAACCTTGACTAATATCTCTTGTCATAATTGATTCAATCTTATTCCCATTAATGATGAAATTTTTATTTTGCATGATACAACTCACAATGAAACAAATTTCGAGCATCAAAGTTATAATCATGCACATACAACATCTCATGCATCAGGTGAGACTTTACAAATTCCTTTAACTAAATCATCAACATCTACATCAATTCCAATTTCAAACTCATTTGTACCAGTTACTAATTCCATTACCAAAATCTCCATTACCAAGCCACTCATAGTTTACCGTGACGACCTCAGTAGTGTCCTTCTTGCCTCCAATCAAAATATTTTGAACTAGATCTTTACTTTGTTCGTGAGAAATTTCAAGACAAAGCCATTCAAGTGTTTCATATTACCTCTACCAAACAAACAACTAACATTCTGATAAAACCTACTTCTATTGCAGTTTTTCTTAAATAATGGAAAATAATGGAAACATAAAAAGTAAAATTATGGAGTAATTAGTAGCCATGAGATATGGCTATTTATTGTGCATACCATCAACAATATGTTCATGAGCCATGACTTAGAAGCCTCTCAACAACTTGTCTCATGGTGGGCCTAACATCTTTATCATCTGCTATACAATCCAAAGCAACATTTGCCAAAGTCTCCATTTGCTTAACATCATAGTTGAATCCTAATCTAGGATCAACAATTTGTTCTACCCAACAACCAATTTCTAATCCTTTTCTCTTTTTTTCCCTAACCCATGTTACCAATCTCTCATGACACAACTCTTCTTTGGTCTGTATACCAGTTGTTGGACTCTTTCCAGTAATCATTTCCAACACCACAACTCCATAGCTATAAACATCCACCTTAGAAGTGATCTGCAAGTTGAAAACCCATTCCGGTGCCATGTAACCTCTTGTCCCTCTTATCCTTGAGATATTTGAATTATCAAGGCCATCCCTATTCAATAACTTAGACAAACCAAAATCTGCTACCTTAGGTTGGTAATCAGAGTCAATAAGAATGTTTTGTGGCTTTATATCACAATGCAAAATCCACTCCAAGCATTCTTCATGTAAATAAGCAAGAGCCTTTGCAGTTCCTAGAGCAATGTTATACCTCTTATCCCAATCAAGTGCATTTGAAGAGAGATTTTCAGCTAAAGTACCGTTTTCCATGTACTCATAAACCAACAACCTATGCTTCCCCTCTGCACAATAACCCCACATTCCAATCAAATTTATGTGATTAAGCCTTCCAATGATGCTAACTTCAGCAAGAAACTCACTCTCACTCTCTCCACGATTTGCTACATGCAGACGCTTTATCGCAGCAACACGATTATCAGATAAAACAGCCCTATAGACGCTTCCACCAGCACCTCTTCCAATCTCTTGACTAAAACCTTTTGTAGCTTGTTTCAATTCAGAGTAACTAAATTTCCTAAACCCTGCTGCTGCTAGAATATGCCTGTTATTATCTTCATCAGATTTCTTGCTTCTAAACAAGAAAACCCACACCAGAAAAAATCCCAAGAGCTCAACTCCACCTAAACCACCAGCAAACCAAAGCATGAACTTCAAGGAACCATTTTCTTTCCCTTTTATGTATTCTCGCTCAAGCTCTACTAGTCCTTTTGTTGAACAAACCATTCCCATCCCATTTTGTTGAATCTTCATCTGATCAACAAAACCACTATTTTTTGGCAATTTCAAGTAGAACGATCCTCGAAAACTCGGTAAACGATTGCCATTAAGTAACTGAATCTTCGGAAAACACCAATAATTACCACCGTATTCAGCTTCAAAAGTATACTGAAATCCAGCACAACCACACAACTGCGAACACATATCCTCACATTCTTTGTAAGTTTTATTCACAAAGAACCCATAATCATATCCATAAAAATCAACATGAGGTAAAGCCAAAAACCTTGACTCATTAGTCTTGTTACTGCATGAAAGCTGAAAATTAGGTCTGCAACCTTGACTATAATCTCGATCATTAACCCAAACATAACCAGGTAAACAAGAACACTTTCTACCATTGATTGGATCATTACAACAAGTACTATTCGGTCCACAAATCCCATGAATGAAACAAGGTTGTTGTTTAAATTGCCCGGAAACAAACCAGCTTTGTTCCTCGTCTTTTCTGCTATAAATACGAACGTTCCCATCATGGTCAAGTGTAAGTCTACGTTGCAACAATGTTCCATAATCAGAAGCATTGAAAACGAAATTATCAGAGGAACTAAACCTACCAAATGAATCCAAAGAAGCGATTCTGCTACTGTTGAAAGTTGATCTGCTACCACTACCAGCAGCACCGTTGCTAGTAACCCAAGGATCCGGCCAAAAAATGCTCGAAACTCTTGGACCTTCATAACGAAGACGAAGAATGTTGTCATCATCGAAGAAGAGTTTGTAGAAACCAGATGACTGATTTGTTTCGCTTCTTGATGAAACGAGGCTGGTGAATCTCGTTAGAGTTTGGTCTGGTAGAAGTGTATTTGTTGGGGAATCGAAGCTTTGCCATAAAATATTATTGCTGGAACAGTTTGTGTTTGTGTTTAGTTCTTGAAGAATGAGGTTACCGGTGTCATGTAAGAGTAATTGGAGTGGTTTTAATGAGGTGGTGTCTGTAGACCAAACGTTGGATTGAGCTGCATCCGTTAAGATAAGGTTCCCAGTTTTGAGAATAGAAAGTGTTGAGTGTTTTCCGTTAACGGGTTTGTCACGATTTGCCATCCAAACAATGGTGGCGTTGTTGTCAAGGTGTTTGTATTTTTGCGTGAACCAAATGGCGAATGAATAAGCATTTTCACCTACGGGGTAGAAGCCTGCGGTGAAGGTGTGGTTGGGTGAGAGTATGATGTTTTGTTGGGGGTTTTCTACTGAGAGGGAGAATGATGAGGAGTGATGGAAATGGAAGAGGATGATAATGAGAGTGATGAAGATTTGTAATGGTGAAGGAGACATTGTTGGGAAGAAGATCGGAGCATAATACAGTATTGACTTGATTTGGTGATACTGTTGGATAAATAATGAGACTGGGGTAGTAGACTAGTAGTAGTACTTTGAGTGTTTGAATGTGTGGTATAGAAACGCGAGAAGACAAAATCAGACCCAACATCGTGTAATGTTTCTAAATACACGATATCATTATAGGTCTGGGTCCGGTGAAAGACGTGATGGGGTTGAAGTCATACAGAGGTTCGAGGTTGATAGCAACTCAACAGTATTTACTTTTGGTGATATTTAATAGAAAAACAGTGTGTACACTAAAGTGTAAAACTACTATGTCCGGACGACACTGTTGATATACGGACGGTACTATTCATCGTCCGTACATAAACAGTGCAATATTATAGTAATATTTTTTTATGTTTTTTATTTATTTTTTTAAATATTACTTTTTTTTAAAATATTTTTTTTAAATATTTTTAAAAAATATTTGACAATACCTGAAGATTTATTTCCGGATTTACCTACATTTGAAATTACCTGCGGATTTACTTAAATTCGTAGGTAAATTCCCAAGTAAATCCGCAGGTATTGTCAAATTCGTAGGTAAATCCATAAGAAAATCCGCAGGTTTTATCAAATCCGTAGGTAAATCCGCAGGTATTATCAAATCCGTAGGTAAATTTGCAGGTATTGTCAAATATATTTTAAAAAACATAAAAAATATATCTATCATATAAGAAAAGTCTACCATTTCCTCATCTCTTAGCTATGCCACATCAGCCTCTCTTCTCACAAAATTCCACATCATTCCTTTCCCATTGTAGGATTGAACTTTAAACCTCCAACCTCTCATGATCTCGCAGTTACAAATTATTTACTTTCTCTGGCCATTCACATTCACAACTGCTTACAGCACTAATGACCTCATATAATGCTTCTGCCTTCCAAGCCCCTTCTGCCTTCCAAGCCCTCCACCTTCCACGTTCCAAAACACTTTTATCATTACTATATATAACCATCATACTTTCACAGTATCTATCATGTTCATCAAACCTAATCGTGGAAAATTTTGGTTTATACTATTTTTGCAATTACAGCCATTCCCACGACTATTCATGTGGAAAATTTTGGTTTATACTATTTTTGCAATTACAGCCATTCCCACGACTATTCATGGACAAACCGAAATTTAACATTTTTTTCTTTCTTTTCTTGATAGAAAATATCTTTCATGTTATTTGCAGGTTGAATTTGTAGTGTATCATTCTGAAGTACTAATTGGCGTTTCATGTTATTTGCAGGTTGAATTTGTAATGTATCATTCTGAAGTACCAATTGGCGTCACTCCATAGTATATGGTTCGTTTTTTACATGGGTTGTTTCCAATCCCTATTTTCTATTTTTTTAGTAACAATTTAAATATTGTCCTAATATGTGTTTTGGATTTTTTTCTGGTGCAAACAGTAGAAAACATCGTCTATACGATTCGTTTGAAATAAATATTCTTCTTTGACTGTCCCAAAAGTTTGAGCTGTAGAAGTAGAAATCAAGTTGGCTGGTGTCAATATACAATGGAGAATCTGCTTGAAATTACTGGGTTATGCTTGCCCAAGTTTTGTCAAAAATGTAGATATTATACTATGTAAATAACATGATATTTTATATTAATTCATAGAATGAACTTTAATTTTTTATATTTTAAGTGCAAATATTAATAAATAAATCTTAATTGATTGATTTTATGTTTGAGTGATATTTATATTAAATCTTAGTAATTATAGAAATTGTAGCTAGATATTATAATATGTAAATAAGATAATATTTTATATTAATTCATAGAACTAAAGAATATTTTAGTTAGGTCAAATTAAGAAATTAAGTTTATCAATATATACAAAGTTAGTTTTATAAAATATTATTGATATTTATTTATTATAAGGTCGAACAAAACAAAAAATAAAGATAAAATATTACAAATTAAAAATGTATACATAATTTTGAAATTTATAAGAAAATAGAATCAAAGAGTAAAGAAAAAAACATTATATTTGTTTAGGTAAATAAAGAGTTTTGAAATGAAAAGACATAAATCATTTACCTATAAAAAAAATTAAATATCATAATCATTTTACTTGATTGCAACTTTAATTTTTGATTTAATCTGATTGCAACTTTTGATTTATTATTTTTAATTTTTTGATTTAATGTGATTACAATTTTTAACTTCTTATCCATAATAATCCAAGCATTATGGTCGATTTG
Organism: Vicia villosa; assembly: GCF_029867415.1. Taxonomy (NCBI): domain Eukaryota; kingdom Viridiplantae; phylum Streptophyta; class Magnoliopsida; order Fabales; family Fabaceae; genus Vicia; species Vicia villosa. The sequence continues at coordinate 86,949,307 of NC_081182.1, forward strand.
AACGTGATTTTAAAGAATGGTTTGTTGAAATAATGAAGCAGCCCACCTATTTTCTTGATATGGAAATAATTGGTATATTATTGCAAATTTTAATAAATAAATTTCATTGATTAATTGATTTTATCTTTGAGTGATATTTATATTAAATCTTAGTAGCTATAAAAATTATAGATATTATAATATATAAATAACATAATATTGTATATTAATCCATATAACTAAAGAATATTTTAGTTAGTTCAAATTAAAAAAATTAAGTTTATCAATATATATATATAATTTATAAAGTTAGTTTTATAAAATATTATTGATATTTATTTATTCTAAGGTCGAACAAAAAAAATAAATATAGAATATAATAAAATATTACAAATTCAAAACATATACATAATTTTGAAATGTATAAGAAAATAGAATCAAAAAATAAAGAAAAAAATAGTATATTTTTTTAGGTAAATAAAGAGTTTAGAATGAAAAGACATAAATCATTTACTTATAAAAAAGTTAAATATCATAATTATCTTTAGTAATCATTGATCGATTGATTGCAACTTTTAATTTATGATTTAATGCATGTGATTGCAACTTTTGATTTCTTATTCTTTTAGTACTTACCATATGTATATTTAAATTATTAGATTTGAGAAAATATTGTACTTTTATATCTTACAAAATTATATTGTTTTTACAATATTGTATGATTTACCTAAAAATAATATAATTTTGAATAAATATTATACTTTTGTATGATTTACCTAAAATTATCTAACTTTGTAAGATATAAAAGCCTTTTTAACGACCCATACCTTAAAATCAGTACGTTGGGAATAATTTAATTGATATAGAATCAATACATTAAAATCATATCAACTACTTACCAATATCTTAATTGGTATAAAATAAATACGTTACAAATATATTTAGTACTCCAATTATATTGATGTTGTATCACCAAAAATTGAGTGAATCATATTATCATTAAAAATTAATAAATATAATTTATCTCACTTGATTTCCTTCAAAATTATTTAATAGAAACTTTCCAAAATAATGAATTTATCAACATAATTTTGAAACCAAATTTCATATGGTTAGAAGATTTTTAACCTCTCATTTAACAAAAGGATAAATATTATTAGATACATATTTTAATAAAATATTTTAGGCATATCATTGCTTTTATATATTGTATGGAGTTTTTTGATAAAAAATTCATAGATATTATTATAGAAATAAAGTATATTTTCAAAATATTTAAAATACAACATGTGCCATCGTCATTCTCTGTATAGAAAAACTAACTACTATTTTCTATTTTCACTTTAATAAGATTTCTTACTAATACTACTAAATTATTTAAAATATAAAATATGAAAGTTATATATATATATATATATATATATATATATATATATATATATATATATATATATATAAATGAAATTTTTTAGAGATTATTAAATAAAATAAATATATTAGATCTATTGACTTTTTTTAAAAAAAATATTTAAAAATAACTATGGGTGTTAATAAGCATAAGTAATCGAATGAAACATAAGTATTGTATGAATAAATAGTAATAGAATGAAACATAAGTAATGTATGAATAAGTAGTAATAGAATGAAACATAAGTAATATATGAATAAATAATATCAAAATTGTATGATATTTTTTATTAATCATACAATTTGTTTTTCATTTATAAAATTTAAAATTTAATTGAACAAGTTCATCAATAATCAATATATATATTTATCTATATATAATATAATATAATTGAAATATTACCATTAAAACTTTAATGGGTCAATTCTATCTAAATACTAAATAATATATTACGGATACACACGGGTAATTATATGGTACGCACATATGGTACTGATATTAACACATTTAATTAAATGTAATAACGAGAATAAGTTTACAATTGATTGAAATAGTTGGCTTAATTGCAACTTTGGTCCCCCTATTTTGTCTTTTTCTCGATTTTAGTCCCCCCATTTTTAAAACCACGATTTTGGTCCCCTTTTTGAGTTTTCTAATGAAAAAGAGACAGGAATAGGGACTAATTTTGCAGAAAAAAAAAACAAAATAGAGGGACGAAAATTGCACAGAAAACTTAAAAAAGGGACTAAAATAGTGATTTTTAAAATAGAGGGATCAAAATAAAAATAAAAAAGACAAAATAGGAGGATTAAAGTTGCAATTAAGTCTAAATAGTTTTATAAATAATTCCAAAACAAAAATATTTATATATAGGAATAATTAACTATTGATTCAAATACTTTATATATGGAATAATATATTTGATTTGTAAATTGAGTTTAATCAATTATATTAAATATTTATTATTAATTGTATTATATAATTTGATAGAATATTTCTTCATTATAATTTGTCAATTTAAGATTTTTTTTATTATAAAAAAATTTAATTATCATCAAATATTTTTAAACAATGTTAAAATTAATTTATTTTTGTTTCAAAAATATCATCAAAATATTGAATATTAATAGAAACATGAAGTTACTGATAAAAAAAATGAATATTAACGGGAACATGTAGTTATTAATCAAAATATTGAATATTAATAGAATTTTTTTTAATATTAATGGGTACATGAAGTTACTAATCAAAATATTGAATATTAAAGATAATATTAAATTACTGATCAAAATATTAAATGTATTGAATATTAACGGAAACATGAAGTTACTGATAAAAAATGGCATCTTAACGAGAGCATAAAGTTACTGATCAAAATATTGAATATTAACGAGAACACGAAGTTATTGATCAAACTATTGAATATTAACGGGAAAACAAAGTTATTGATCAAACTATATTGAATATTAACGGGAACATGAAGTTATTAATCAAAATATTGAATATTAACGAGAACATGAAGTTAGTAATCAAAATATTGAATATTAACGTGAGTATTAAATTACAGAGCAAAGTATATAATATTAACGGGAACATGGAGTTACTGCTAAAAATATTGAATAATAATGGAAACATGGCGTTATTAATCAAACTATTGAATATTAACAGGAACAAATTTGAAACATTAACAGAAACACGAAGTTAGTGATCAAAATAATGAATATTAATGGGAACTTGAAGTTATTGATCAAAATATTGAATTTTAACGGGAACATAAAGTTACTGAACAAAATATTGAATATCAACGAGAACACGAAGTTACTGATCAAAATATTAAATATTAAGGGGAACATGAAGTTACTGCTCAAAATATTGAATATTAATGGGAAATGAAGTTTATTGATCAAAATATTGAATATTAGTGGGAACACGGAGTTACTGATCAAAATATTGAATATTAACGGGAGCACGGAGTTATTGATTAAAATATTAAATATTAACGGGAGCACAAAGTTAATGATCAAAATTTTGAATATTATCGAAAACATTAAGTTACTATCCAAATTTTAAAAATTAACAGGAACAAATTTTGAATATTAATGGGAACACAAAGTTACTAATCAAAATAATAAATGTTTACGGGAACACGGAGTTATTGACAAAATATTGAATATTAACAGGAACATTAAGTTACTGATAATTTTTTTGAATATTAACGGAAACGAATTTGGAATATTAACGGGAACACGAACTTATTGATCAAAATAATGAATATTAACGGGAACAAGGAGTTACTGATCAAAATAATGAATATTAACAAGAACATGAAGTTACTGATCAAAATTTTGAAAATTAACGGGAAGAAATTTGAAATATTAACGGGAATACGAAGTTACTTATCAAAATAATGAATATTAACGGGAACATGAAGTAACTGGTCAAAGTATTTTTCTATTAATTATGCATTTTGAATGAATCATTATTATAAATGGAGTTTGTAATGGTTTCTCATTGGCCTACAAGACAGAGCTGATAGTTTGAGATTGGGCTGATAGTTTGTAGTTATAATTGAGCCAAAATAATTAATTTTCTCCTTAGCTAGCAAAAAATAATCGATTCTCCTTAGCTGATTGTTTGAGGTTGGGCTAATAGTTATCACTAATTGAATTATATAATTTGATTGAATATTTCTTCATTATAATTCGTGAATTTGCGATTTTAAAACTTTTCCTTCATTATAATTTGTTAAATAAAATATTACTATTTTTATAACTTTTTCAATTTTACCCAAAACTTAATCTTTTACTAATATCTTTTATTTTTCTCAATCACAATGCGCGAAAACGACGGGTACCCGTGCGAACGCACGGGTAAGACACTAGTTTTTTAAAAAAATGATATTTTTTTAAAAAAAATATAATATTGCACTGTTCATGTACGGAGAGTGAATAATACCGTCCGTACATGAATAGTGTCGTCCGTACATACGGTGTAGGTGTACAACTAACATTATTGATAGAAAAAAGCAAATGCAAGAGAGAGAAGAGAAAGAGAGTTTGTTATAAAGTTGTAATCTAAGGGTATTTATAAAGAGGTGCGGTGGCAGTGACACCTGTCACTTGCCAGCTCAGCACATAACACTAAGAGCATTTTCAATGGTGCAACTTACATTTGAGTTCTTTATGAGATTCACTAAGCCACATCATACTAAAAGAATTTATTTAATTTTAACTTTATTAAAAATTTGATATGGGTCCCACAACTTTACCTCATAATTGATTTGATTGGCTACTACAATCTTTTAGTTGTTGCATTGCAATGCAACTCAATTATGACATGACACATTTTTAAAATATTTAATTATTAATTTAATAGTACATGTGGAGAACTCAATAGAAGAAACTACCATTGGAGATGGTCTAATAGACATAAGCTAAGCTTATCTATTCTCTAATATTTTCGCTCACTGCCAGCTCAGTACATAACATTAAGAGCATCTCTATTGGTGGTATTTTTATTTGAGTTCTCCTGCTGGACATCAATATAATAATTAAATATTGAAATAATTTGCAATGTTATAGTAAAGTTGCATTGCAATGCAACTAATAAAAATTTGTGGTACCCAATCAAATTAATTTATGAGATAAAATTGTGGAACCCATTAGAATTACTCAATAAAATAAAAATTAAATGGAGTAAATTATTTTGAGATGAAATAGTTGGTGGGACCCATAAAAAATAAAAAAATGAGTTGTACCATTGGAGATGGTCGCTCATCTATTCTCTAATAATATTGTTGTATAAATAATTAATAGAACTTTGAGTGTTTGAATGTGCGGTATAGAAACGCGAGAAGACAAAGAAAAGACTTGGCAATACTGCACTAATCCCTTTAACGGCCGAATTAATAGAGAAGAAAAATACAGTTATCCGCGGAAAACACTGCAGACCTATTACGTCGCAAACTACACGTCTAAAAGAATCATTTTACACAGACCGTAATCGTATGAATCATTTTCATCATTTTAATGGCACTCTACTTTTTATTGTTTACCAAGTTATTAGTATAAATAACTTTAAAATGCATAATCATCCATTAACAAATATTTGGTTCAGTCCATAGTAACAAGAAAATAATGATCCAATTAACCCCTCCACTTTTGCTCTCCAGTAATTAATGAGTATATAGTGTTGCTGTAAATAATCTAAATTTTTACATTTTGTATGATGAATATATGACATATTCCCTTAAGACAAGTAAGGACTAAAAAATGGCCATTATAATATTAAAGTATAGGTCTGGGTCCGGTGAAAGGCGTGAGGGGGTTGAAGTCATTCAGAGGTTCGAGGTTGATAGAAACTCAACATGCGACGGTTGCTCTCATGTGTGTTAAAATGCTAGTGTTTGTTTTAAAAACAATAAAGTTGGATACGTGGCTTCATTTGAATCATACGGTCCATCAAACGGGTTAGGTGGGTTAGGTTTATTCAACGGCTCGACGCCTTTCCCGCTACAAAGTCACACAATCTCATCCTTTTATATTTTATATGATCTAACTCGTTTTATTTGATTGTTCAACTCATAATTTATTGGACACCCATAAACTTAGAAGGTTTATTGGATAATTATTAAATTTAAGAATGAATGGACCCATATTTAAGGGAGAAATTGATAAATATTAAAAGCTTAAATGCACTTTTGGTATCGGTAAGTTAGCAAATTTTTTATTTTCGTCCCCTGTAATTTTTTTTGTTTGAGTCCCCATATTTCGATTATGCATTCGTTTTAGTTCCTAAAATTAAAATCCGTAGAAAATTTTGTAGGAAAATTCGCAGGAAACCTGCAGATTTTGGCTTTAGAGCCTAAACCTCAAGCAAAAAGTAAGATATAAAGACTCAAACAAAAAAAAAACTTACAAATACGAAAACCAAAAACTCGCTAACTTACAGAGACCAAAAGTGCATTTAAGCCAATATTAATTGTGTATAATTCTCTCATTGAACACTCTATAAGTGAGTAGATTCATAGAACTAATATTTTAAGATTTTGGATTAAAATATGATGTCCAACTCGTTTTATGTGATTGTTCAAAATCCAATGTGATAATCTATGCATTCCTCATGACTCAAAAGTGATATTAGAGTCAATGATTCAACTAAAAGATCTACAACTTGTATCCAAGGTCTTTCTGACAATATGAGGTCAAATAATGTATATGTATCGTGTTGAAGTGTTAGTGACGTGGTAATAGTGCCAACAACGAGCAACACAAAAAATGAAGATACAAATCCATGAATTAGAAGATATCAGATGTTGGACATATCACTACTATAAAAAGCGCTTTTAACCTCTGACGCAAAATGCATTTTATCCCGCCTAATGTGGAGTTTTGTTTGAGAAAGAATCAAGGGAAATAAGTCACTTGGTAGATAATGGAATCGGAAAACTTTGGTTATTATCCTAATAATTGCTAAAAGTATCGCATCTTCATTATATTTATTTTTCTACTAACCTTGTCTTGAAAATAAAGTCTTATGAGAAAGAAAAGATTCGCAAAAGACCTCTGCCAAAAAATCATATGGCATATCTAGATGTTGCCATATATGGGGAGAAGTATGATATGCCATGCTTATCTATGCCTCATTATGAACCTATTTTCCACCATTGTATCACGTAAAATCTTTTCTTTTATTTAAGCAATCATGTGGTTAAGTGCTGGATTTTTATCGCTTCTTTTTTCACGCGTTTCTGATTATGCAAAAAGGGTGGAAGTATACTCTTAGGAGAGTAGGTATACTCTTTATATTTTTCAAGGAGAGTTTAACCACTCCAATCTATCACACTTGTTTCCTTGTTTTGTTCACCTCCTTGAGAGATGTGTTGTCATCATAAAAAAGGAGGAGAATGTGTGTTTATGTGCTTGTAGGTATTACAGTTGATGTTCTTGATGGATCATGATGGTTTTGATGATGTTTTACGTAATAACTATTTGACTACTAACCTAAATAGGGATGTATGAGTGAATTTTACATTGGATAATCAATTATCCTTCACGCTTAATTAATTATTTGGGGAATTTACATAGGATAATCGATTATCATTTGTGCTTAATCGATTATTTCACCTCATAATCGAATATTAGGGTTTGTATTTCATTATTAACGATCCAAATTGAAAACCACTCCAATCTATTTGGGGAATTTACATTGGATACTCTTTATATTTTTCAAGGAGAGTTTAACCACTCCAATCTATCACACTTGTTTTCTTGTTCTATTCACCTCCTTGAGAGATGTGTTGTCATCATAAAAAAGGAGAAGAATGTGTATTTATGTGCTTGTAGGTATTGTAGTTGATGTTCTTGATGGATCATGATGGTTTTGATGTTGTTTTACGTACTAACTATTTGACTACTAACCTAAATAGTGATGTATGAGCGAATTTTACATTGGATAATCAGTTATCCTTCACGCTTAATTCATTATTTGGGGAATTTACATAGGATAATCGATTATCATTTGTGCTTAATTGATTATTTCACCTCATAATCGACTATAAGGGTTTGTATTTCATTATTAACGATCCAATTTGAAAACTTTCCATTTTTACACTACATACTCGATTACGTGATGTGCATGATTGATTATGAGCATTAAAAAGTCCATGAATCGTTTTTCTTTTTTAGCTACATTGTCTCCTATATAAGGAGGAAGCCTCCTTACTATTTTATACATCAGAATTCGATTTTATATCAGTCTTCTCTCATTTCAACTTCTCTCTATCTCTTTTATTTTGTCTTCACTAAAAGTTGTCTTAGAGTCTTTATGAGTGAAATACACTTATGAGGTTTTAGTTGTAGTGGTTTTCAACTATTTTTTTAAGTGTGTGATTCTGTTTAAGTTTCTTTTGTTTGGTTATTGAGGTTATTCTGGTAAAACATCTGTTTGGTTTTTGAGATCACCTAGTCAAAATCCCATTTTTGGTTTGTGAGCTTAGCCTGTGAAAAGTTGCAATTGGTTTGAAGGATCAACCTGTGAAAATCTCTCAGTCAATTATAATAAGGTTCATGGGTATAACAAGGTAAAAGTTCAACATATATTATTAGTGGAATCTTCACAAAGTTTTTCCTAGGAGATGATTAAGCCAAGAGATCAGTGAAACAACTACAACTTCTAGTGCAATCTCTCTCAACTCTTTCTATATACTTCTAGTCATTTACTTTTCGATATATTTCTTTCCTTCCATTTTTAATCGGTTTTGTCTCAGTTTTTTATCATATTAATACAAATTGTTATTTTTATAATTGAGTTTAAATTAATCACAAATTTTGAATACCAAAATTCACCCCTTTCCTCGTGTACTTGAAGTTACTTTTTCAACACCATGATCAACTTTTCGACAATGTCAATCAATCCCACAACTTATTTGTCACGACTAATTGTAACAGGACCACCCTGGTTGATTTTAACACATTAAAGACTAGATGTTAGTTACATTGCAGAAATGTCTAAATCCATTTTATCAATGTATGAGGTAATTGGAAATTTTAAAGGAATTTAAAATTTAAAGCAATTCAAATGATTCCATTGAAATCCATTTATTTTTAAATTATTTTGTTTGGATGAAGTATTAAGATAATTCATTGTTAGATTTTTGGGGTCTTTTTTTTATAAAATTTAATTTTTTTTTACCAAATTAAAAACTCGAAAAAGTAGGGACCAATTTGCAATTTTTAAAAATTTGAAGGACCAAATTATAAATTTAAAAAATTATTAAGGACCAATTTGTAATTTTTTGAAACTTTTTGGGGTCAATTTTGTAATTTTAGAAAATATGAAGACTAATTTGCAAAATTTAAAGAAATAATAGTAATAAATACATTCTATGAAGTATGAGAGCAATTTCAAATTTTTTGGTTTTTGGTCTCAATTAAAAATGATTAAATTTAACTTAAATAAAATATTCTATAAATTTCCATCATTTTAACAATTCTTCATTTTTGTATCCAAACAATAAATTTTGTGCAAATTATTTTAAGAGTGAAGACCCATTTTGGTCCCTCACAAATATTACACGAGTCAAATAAGTCCCTCACAAAAAAATTGACCCAACTTAATCCTTTACAAAATTTAACCGGATTATATTAGTCATTCTATTAATATTTTTCTCAAATCGGTTTTTTCCTACTTCTAAACCGGTTCTTTTCATACTTTTAAACCGTGACTGAACTGACACGTTGAATTTTTTTTAAATACTAAATTAATTTTTAAACAGTTATCAATAAATAAAATCAAAAAAGTCAAAATTATTTCTTATAAAGTAATTTTTAAACAAGTAATTTTCAAGATTTCTTCTAATATTAACAAATTATATACATAAATTTTTACCTATGAGGTCTCAAATCCAAGTCCCTTCAAGTTAAATGATTTACACTTTACAACTAGAAAAATCAATTTCTATTGTTCGTAAAGTGACTATCATTTACAACTAGAAAAATCAATTTCTATTGTTAGTAAAATGACTATTATTAACAACAAAACAAATTAATTTCTATTGTTACTAAAGTGACTATCATTTACAACTAGATAAATCAATTTCTATTGTTAATAAAGTGATTATCATTTATAACTAGACAAGTCAATTTCTATTGTTAGTAAAGTGACTATCATTTACAAATAGACAAATCAATTTCTATTTTATTAAATTGACCGTCATTTAATCTGAAGAGACTTAGGTTCGAGACCATATTGATACAAATTTTGTATTTTTTATTTTAAATTTAGAATTGTTTAAGATTAACCACATGAGTCTGAGTTCAACTCCTTATAAGAAATAATTTTGACTTTTTTATATTATTAATTTATAATTGTTTAAAAACGAATTTAAAAATAAAAATGAATTTAGTATTTAAAAAATGAAAAATAAATAAAATCCAACGTGGCTGTCTAGTCACGGTTCAAAACTAAGAAAAAATTGGTTTGAAAAAAATATTAACAGAAGGACTTATATGATCCGGTTAAATTTTATAAGGGATTAAATTGGGTCTAATTTATTGTGAAGGACTAATTTGACTTGTGTAATATTTGTGAGGGACCAAAATGGGTCTTCACTCTTATTTTAAATTCCCTCAAAACATTACATTATCTCATTAAAATGCTTCATCGAAACACACTCTAAGAATGTCTTTCGATGAGGTAATTGGAAATTTTAATAGAATTTAAAATTCAAAGCAATTCAAATGATTCAATTGAAATCTATTCATTTTTAAATTATTTTGTTTGAATGGGGTATTAAGATAATTCATTGTTAGATTTTTGGGATATTTTTTATAAAATTTAAATTTTTTGGACTAAATTAAAAAATTGAAAAGTAGAGATCAATTTGTAATTTTTAAAAATTTAAAGGATCAAATTGTAAATTTTAAAAGTTATTAAGAATCAATTTGTAATTTTTTGAAAATTTTTGGGGTCAATTTTATAATTTTAGACCAAATACATTCTATTCTATGAGTATGAGAGGAATTTCAAATTTTTTTAGTTTTGATGTCATTTCAAAATTATTTACAGTGGTTTAAAACCCCCGCAATCTATCTATTTTTAATAAGTATTGAATTTAATTGACGTGGTGTTACACGTGGCGTACCACGTAAGCCTCCGTTAGTGAAATTTAACGGGAGAGACTAAAAATAGGGACGGAAAATATTGCTAGGATTATTGTTTGAAGAAAAATTTTGCAGGGGCTAAAATTGAAAGTTGTCATATTTATAGGGACTAAAAACTTATTTAACCCTTAAATTAAATTTATTTTTATATTCAAACAATAAATTTTGTGCAAATCATTTTAAATTATCTCAAAACATTACGTTACCTAGTTAAAATATTTCTTCCTAACACACTCTAATAGCATGAAAATGTGAACAAGAACCAAAATCAATCATGGAGGAATCCCTCACCTCAAGTTCAATTCTATCAAGGTCTCAAAAATCCTCCAAACCCTAGGGTGCATGCCAGCTGAATTCGAGGCTAATTAAACCCCTCCGACAATAATGGTTGAATCCCAAACTCATATTTGACACAATCAAGAGTTCTTTTAGGCTTTAACTTAAGCCCATTGATTTTATTTATATATAAGAAATCTAATTACATAAAATAAATAGAAAAAACGGGTAATTAACTGCCATCAGAGATGACTATTTATTGTGGAGATCATAACTAAGCTCATTGCTTAATAGCCTTTCAACAACTTGACTCATGGTGGGTCTAACATTTTTCTCATCCGCTACACAGTCCAAAGCCACATTTACCAAAGTCTCCATTTTCTTAACATCATAATTTGATCCTAATTTAGGATCAACAATTTGTTCTACCCAACAACCAACTTCTAATCCATTTCTCCTTTTCTCCCTGACCCATGTTACCAACCTCTCATGACACAACTCTTCTTTGATCTGTATACTAGTTGTTGGACTCTTTCCGGTAATCATTTCCAACACCACAACTCCATAGCTATAAACATCAACCTTAGAAGTGATTTGCAAGTTGAAAACCCACTCTGGTGCCATGTAACCTCTTGTCCCTCTTATCCTTGAGAAATTCGAATTATCAAGGTCATCCCTATTCAATAGCTTAGACAAACCAAAATCTGCTACCTTAGGTTGGTAATCAGAGTCAATAAGAATGTTTTGTGGCTTTATATCACAATGCAAAATCCACTCAAAGCATTCTTCATGTAAATAAGCAAGAGCCTTTGCAGTTCCTAGAGCAATGTTATACCTCTTATCCCAATCAAGTGCATTTGAAGAGAGATTGATAGAGAGTATTTAGTTATATTTTAATATTTTCAGTTTAATTAGAATTATTAAGTTAAGGTTTTATATTAGTTGGTATTTTAGTTCAATTGTTATTGAATTGGGTTTCCACTAGTATTTGGGCATTTTAGTTATTGGCCCATTAGTTACATTATATATGTAGTGTCATTGACACATTACAAATCAATCAATGAAATCAAAAGTTATCTTTATTTTAATTTTCTTTACTTTTAATGTTCTTCCCCTTTTAGTTAGAAAACCCTAGTTCATAGTCTTGATAGGAAAATCTTCCTATCAATTGGTGCTTTCATTTCGATCTCATTCTCCCCAATTATATGGCACTTCCAGTGTTCTATGGAGAAGAAGAAGAAGATGCCTACTGGTGGATTCTTTGTGTTGAGAAATTTTTCAAAGAGCAAGGAACAAGGGAAACATTAAAAGTGGTAAAAGCTATCACATCATTTCGAGGTCATGCTCTTCGATGGTGGCTTTGGAGGTCTCAACTTCATCCACCATCTTGTTGGGATACTTTCACTAGTGTGTTTCTTTGGCATTTTAAATCTGAATGGAGAGAGATTTTACCGATTTCTGATGAGGAAGAGGAATTGGTCCAAGAGTTATCATCCTTGGTGGAGGAAAGTGTTACGGAGTCTTTATATCCAATTTCAGAACTTGTTGAGAAGGATGTAGAAGAAGCATCGTATTTGTACACAAATCAAGTGTCGCAAACAAATCTGATGACAAAAGAGGATGAAGAAATAGAGTCCCTGGAAGAGAACTCACCACCGGAGAAACCATCAAGTTTCGATCACACAACTCAACTCACATCAGCCTTTGATTCTTCATCAATGTTCATGGCCAAAGCTCCCTTCAAGGTAATTGCGTTTCGGGATGATGAAGATTTTTCAGTTCCACCAAAACCTCCAGATCAAAGCTTTTCAAAGACGACACTAAAATCTCGGGATGCAACCCGATCACGGTCTGATGATAAATTTGAAGAGGAGTTAGAGCAAAAGCATAGACCTGATGTGAAACCACTTGAGGTGCCTATTGCGGAAAAAGAGTTGAAAAAGCGTGAAAAGAAAGATATTTTAATTGGCCATCAGGATGAACAGGCAAGGAAAGAAGCTCTTAAGGATGATTTTGAGGTTTTCACTGTTGTCATTGGAAGTCGGGCTTCGGTGCTTGATGGATATGATGGTGCTGAATCGATTCAATCAGGGTCATCTCCACTTCCAGAGCCACTTGATTCAATCACGGTACCAGTCTTGCTGCTGCGACTTGAACAAACTCACCATCTGTTTGATGAAATGTTGGAACGAGACACTGCCAGATGCTTCGCCAAAGAGGGGTTGCGCATCAGTTTCTTCGCCAAAGCGATGTTACGTATCATCTCCATGACCTACGATCCAGGACCACTTGCGACTACAAAAATTGATTTTCTGAATAGCCCACACAAGTCGGAACGAGTTGTTCCTCATAGCACATTGTGTCAAGACTACATAAATATGATCCTGTTGTTTTTTCAATTGGACCAGCATCAATGTTCTGTACCTCAAACAGGTTTGGTCAATTACATGCTAATCACTCTTGTCCCTTCTCATTTGGCTATGGATTCCATATTTTATGTTACACCACTTCTGCTTGAGATTTGTACCATGGTTCACTACTCTCGCTTGTTTTTCATTATGACTGATATTGGTTATTTGAAGCTCAGTGGTTCCCTTACATGGATGATATTCCTCTATTGTTTTGGACATCGAAAAGAAGTAACTTATAATAATTTCAGCTATGAATTTTTTTCTAGTTTCAACAAGCTCTCTCATTTGGATACACTGTCTTTGGAACAAAATAGACAAAGATCAAAAAGTGATTCTGAAAATGTAGTACATGCCAAGAGTGTTGATGTTGAAAATGGTGCTGGTGATGGTGATGTGAGTAATTCAGGTTCTTGTTTGGTCTCGGGTTCGGTTTCCGTTTCAGCTTTGGGTGTATCATTACAATGGAGATTGGTGTTCGTTGAGAATGTGACTAGAAAGTTTTGTTTAGATGATTTGTTAAGAGCTTCTCAAAACGTCGTTCCGGTCTTAACCCCATCCAACGTCGATTTGAAACTCCTAGTCAATAATGTTGATGTTGTGAAATCAGCGTTCGAAGTTAACATTGTTTCTGATTTATCCCTATATGTCAGACAACAATTAAAGGGTATCGTTCGGAATTTCATGAATCTCGACCCGGTAAGGCGGCTAGCGGATGGTTCCAATAGTGGATATTTTCACGACGACATTGATTACGAAATTCTAGCAAAACCTCATGATGCTAATTCAAATATGGAAAGAACATGCACACCTGAAGCATTTAAAAGAGTTTGCAGCTTCACCATTTCTTTACCGAATGTGGCTTCGGAGTTTTTTAGGATGGAGAGAGATTCAGAAGGCTATGTTACTGGTTCATATAGGTATAACATGTTGATTTATATGCTTTTGAGGGAGATATGGCTTCATGATGTCTATGGTTTGTTGATGGATATGAATGAGTCTTGTATTCCTCCTAATATGTTTACCATGAATGATGTGTGGTGCTTCTTTTGTAAAGCTGGGATGGTGAATGTTGCACTGCAAATGTATAATTTCAGGTCACAGTTTGGAATGAATCTGAATCTAATGGCTTACAAGTATTTTATACTTACTCTGTGTTGGGATGAGAGTGTTAAGGAGGCGTACAGTATGCTCAAATGTTCTCTCAGTAATGGGTTTTTTTTAAATGATATACGAGCCTTTACCACAATTTTCAATGCTTTGTATAGAGAGTGCAAGGTTAATGAGGTGCAGGAGCTGATCCGTCTTGCCTTGGAGCGGGATTTCACGCCGAGCACTGTCAAATATGACAAGTTTATAACAACTTTATGTCGAGCTGGAAGAGTGGAAGATGGTTATTTGGTGCATGGCGAGATTAACGATGACACTGCAGTCAAAACTTATAGGTTGGCTATTCAGTTTCACTATGGAGGAGTAGGTGTGGATGTACATCAAATTAGTTTTATCACCAAATTAGATGCACTTTCAATTTATAAAAAAATTGGTTCACAGCAACTGCTTCAGCTGTTTATTGGGTATTTGGTGATGAACTTCTTAACCATTCCAATGCTTTCTCTCTTCTTCAAAAAAAATGGATTTTGTTGGTGCTGTTTTGCTCATTCACCAGTTCATCACATTTGATTTTGCTTGTACTCCATGGTACTTTGTTTGGGAGAAAGTAAATGGAATGCATGACACAAGAAGCATTTGTTTAAAGGAACTAGCAAGGTTACTAGTGGTGATAACTATTTGGGGATACCAAATTAGAAGCACTTTAGTTATTATCCTTGAATAGAGAGGAAATATAAATGTTGGCTGGTCAATGTTTCTGGATTTTTTTTCTTCTGGCAATGCAATCTCTATTATTATCCCAATTCTAGAACCTTGAGGACAAGGTTCAAGTGAACCCCGCGGCAATGATAGAGAGTATTTAGTTATATTTTAATATTTTCAGTTTAATTAGAATTATTAAGTTAAGGTTTTATATTAGTTGGTATTTTAGTTCAATTGTTATTGAATTGGGTTTCCACTAGTATTTGGGCATTTTAGTTATTGGCCCATTAGTTACATTATATATGTAGTGTCATTGACACATTACAAATCAATCAATGAAATCAAAAGTTATCTTTATTTTAATTTTCTTTACTTTTAATGTTCTTCCCCTTTTAGTTAGAAAACCCTAGTTCATAGTCTTGATAGGAAAATCTTCCTATCAGAGATTTTCAGCTAAAGTACCGTTTTCCATGTACTCATAAACCAACAACCTATGCTTCCCCTTTGCACAATAACCCCACATTCCAATCAAATTTATGTGATTAAGCCTTCCAATGATGCTAACTTCAGCAAGAAACTCACACTCACTCTCTCCATGATTTGCTACATGAAGACGCTTTATCGCAGCAACACGATTATCAGATAATACAGCCCTATAGACGCTTCCGCCAGCACCTCTTCCAATCTCTTGACTAAAACCTTTTGTAGCTTGATTCAATTCAGAGTAACTAAATTTCCTAAACCCTGCTGCTGCTAGAATATGCCTGTTATTGTCTTCATCAGAGTTCTGGCTTCTAAACAAGAAAATCCACACCAGAAAAAATCCCAAGAGCTCAACTCCACCTAAACCACAAGCAAACCAAAGCACGAACTTCAAGGAACCATTTTCTTTTTCTTTTATGTATTCTTGCTCAAGTTTTACTACTCAATTATTTGAACAAACCATTCCCATCCCATTTTGTTGAATCTTCATCTGATCAACAAAATCACTATTTTTTGGCAATTTCAAGTAGAATGATCCCACAAAACTCTGTAAACGATGGCCATTAAGTAACTGAATCTTCGGAAAACACCAAGAAACACCACCATCTTCAGCTGTAAAAGTATACCGAAATCCAGCACAACCACAGAATTGCGAACACAGATCCTCACATTCTTTGTAAGTTTTATTCACAAAGAAACCATAATCATATCCATAAAAATCAACATGAGGTAAAGCCAAAAACCTTGACTCATTAGTCTTGTTACTGCAAGAAAGCTGAAAATTAGGTCTGCAACCTTGAGAATTATCTTGATCATTAATCCAAACATAACCAGGTAAACAAGAACACTTTCTACCATTCATTGGATCATTACTACAAGTACTATCATTAATCCAAACATAACCAGGTAAACAAGAACACTTTCTACCATTCATTGGATCATTACTACAAGTACTATTCGGTCCACAAATCCCATGAATGAAACAAGGCCGTTGTTTAAATTGGCCGGAAACAAACCAACTTTGTTTCTCATCTTTTCTGCTATAAATGCGAACGTTACCATCATGGTCGAGTGTAAGTCTACGTTGCAACAATGTTCCATAATCAGAAGCATTGAAAACGAATTTATCAGAAGAACTAAACCTGCCAAATGAATCCAAAGAAGCGATTCTGCTACTGTTGTAAGTCGATATGCTACCACTACCCGCAGCAGCGTTACTAGTAACCCAAGGATCCGGCCAAAAAACACTTGAAACTCTCGGACCTTCGTATAGAAGACGAAGAACGTTGTCGTTGTCGAAGAAGAGTTTGTAGAAACCAGATGAGGAATTAGTTTCGCTTCGAGATGAAACGAGTTTGGTGAATCTAGTGAGGGGTTGGTCTGGGAGAAGTGTATCTGTTGGGAAATCGAAGCTTTGCCACAGAGTGCTATTGCTATTGAAGGAACCGTTTGTGTTTAGTTCTTGGAGAACGAGGTTACCAGTGTCATGTAAGAGTAATTGAAGTGGTTTTGATGAGGTGGTGTCTGTAGACCAAACATTAGATTGAGCTGCATCGGTTAAGACGAGGTTGCCGGTTTTGAGAATAGAAAGTGTTGAGCGTTTTCCGTTTACTGGTTGGTCACGATTTGCCATCCAAACAATGGTGGCTTTGTTGTTGTTAAGGTGTTTGTGTTTTTGCGTGAACCAAATGGCGAATGAATAAGCATTTTCACCTACGGGGTAGAAGCCTGCGGTGAATGTGCGTTTGGGTGAGAGTATGAAGTTTTGTTGGGGGTTTTCTACTGAGAGGGAGAATGATGAGGTGTGGTGGAAATGGAGGAAGATGGTGAGGAGTGTGATGAAGATTTGTAAGGGTGAAGGAGACATTGTTGCCAACTTGGCATGGTTTGGTAACTTGAGAAGAAGAATGGTGCTTTATACTGATAATTGTATGTAATTATGAGGAACATGTTATACATGATTTATCTTTTCATACACTAATAATTAAATTTTTTTATTTGTGTGCAATGCAAACTTATAATTTGAAAAAGATGGAGTAAATAGTAAAGTGGTATGTTTCATGTTTGGTTTGTTTCGATCAAAACAAAAATATGTTGTGGAAATTGTAGCAAGTGTGAATCAGTGAATGCAATAAATCAAAATGGGTTTAATAAAGGAGAGAAAGAAGAAAAAAAAATCAATTGTTACATATACACGTGTTACACGTGTTTGTTACACAATACTGTATTATATTTAAAAATTAAAATTCCAAAAATATTTATTATTTTGAATAATAACTTCATTTTTCCGTTAATATTTAATATTTTTATCATTAATTTTACCTGACAATTGCACGGATACCGCTGTATTACGTGTAATTTTTAAAAATATTATATCTTAAACTAAAACAATGCCAAAACAAAGCTATTAGTAACATAAATAATTAAAAAAATAACACATTTCCCCTATTTAAATTCATACATTATTTTAAATATATTTACTTTTATTTTTTTTAATTGTGAAACAAATAAAATAACCAGCGGGTTCGCACGAATTCCGATATGGTTGGTTACCCATGCATTCAGATAGTACTGATATGTTACACGTGCGTTGACACGGGTACTGGTGTGGTACACACACTTTTGTTTTTTAAATATAATAAAAATGTAAATAAGGAAAGTATATACCTGTGTGTTTGTAATAGGGGTGTTCGCAGTGCAGTTTGAGTGGTTTTAACGCTAAAAGTCATCTGAATCGCAAGAGAAAAAGACGCGCGGTTTGGTTTGGTTTGGTTGGCTTTTAGAAAAAAACCGAACCAAACCTATGTGGTTTGGTTCGGTTCGGTTTTTTACAAATATTTTATTGAGTCATATATACACATATAGATGACAATATAACTTTATATTTACTCGTTCATACACTACCAAATAACAACAAAACTCATCATATTTGGACAACAACTTCCCATTTAATATGTATAAATTAGATTAGACAAAAGTGAAATAATAAACATAAAATAATTACATAAAACAATATCAAAAATATTGTAATGAAACAAAAAAATATATAAGAGATGAGAGATTAGTGAAAATGAAAAAGAAAGAACATAAAAGAGAAGAGATTATAGACAAAGATGTGCGATAAAAACGGAATTGAAAGAGGGAACATTTGCATAAAAATGAGAAGATGAAAAAGAAAGAATATAAGATAGTAAAGATTAGAGAAGAAGAGGTAAGATTTATGTGGGAAAGATGGCGCGATAATTCTAGGAGAGATTTGAGAAGACTGAAATTGAAACCATAACGTAAGGATGAGAAAATTGTTCGTAATCATAAGGCTAATGTATAATAGTTTTAGGTTTCGTTTGAATGCGGGTTAGGGAAAATTTAGGTTGTAACATAATGCGGTTTGATTTGGTTTGGTTCGTTTACAAAATAAAAATCGCAAACCAAATCGAACCATGCGCGTAAATTGTACATAGTCGCGTAAATTGTAAATTGCAATTTGATGGTTAACATATTTGATTGTCTTGACCATTTATTATTTTCAATCTAATGGTTAAAAATAATAAGAAATAATTTTCTCTCTCCATATTTAACTAATTTTTATTTTTAACCATTAGATTGAAAATAATAAATGGTCAAGATGTGGAGTAAGTTCTCTCTCTCTCTCTCTCTCTCTCTCTCTCTCTCTCTCTCTCTCTCTCTCTCTCTCTCTCTCTCTCTCTCTCTCTCTCTCTCTCTCTCTCTCTCTCTCTCTCTCTCTCTCTCTATATATATATATATATATATATATATATATATATATATATATATATATATATATATATATATATATATATATATATTCAAATCAAATTCATAATTTTTTAATGAAATTTTACTAAACAATTAAATTTTTTGTCTATTTTGCATTGATAACACTTATTACACAATATTTCTTCGCCAATCTGAAGAAGTATACAGAATTACAAATTATTAATAAGAGTTATATTAGATTCAAATTTCAAAATACGAAATCAAAAGTTGCAATCACATTAAATCAAAAATTAAAAGTTGCAATCAATCAATTTCTAAAGTTAATTATGATATTTAATTTTCTATATGTAAATGATTTATGTCTTTTCATTTTTACACTCTTTATTTACCTAAAAAAATATACTGTTTTTTCTTTATTTTTTTCTTCTATTTTCTTAAACATTTCAAAATTATGTATACAGTTTTAATTTGTAATAATTTATTATATTCTATCTTTATTTTTTTTATTCTGTCCGTGTCAAACTTATTGCCAGATTCTACTTTTGTTAATGTCGAACTTATTGTTAGATTCTACTTCTATTGTTCAAACTTTCAGGACAGCCAAAGAAGAATCTGATAATAAGTTCGACACTAACAGAAGGAGGTGGTTGAAGAGAAACCGTCAGATATATGTTTATTCTCACCTATTAGCCCCTTATCTAATAAACGTTACATATTGTTCTCACCTAAAAAATAACAGGAAGGGTGCCTTCTCTGATGCCAATTGAAAATCCTAGTACCATTCAGTCAATTTCTTATCGGATGTCATGACATCCACTGAGACACAGATATTAAAAACTTTGCAAAAGTAAACAATAGCATTAAAGAACACAGATGATTGTTTACCCAGTTCGGTGTACAACAACACCTACTCTGGGGGCTACCAAGCCAGGGAGGAAATCCATTATAAGCAGTTATTAATTCAGAGTTAAACAACCTGTTTACCCTCTTCACTTAAGATCTACCCAATGCAATTTCAATATAGTGCTAGACCTGAGTTCCTACTCACTCCCCCTCAATCACAGCAGTGAGAACAAACAGATGAAAATAAAAATAGAGTGAAGACATACTTCAAACAAATCTTGATCTTGCTTAAAAGCTTCAATCAAGAGACACAACACTTGTACTTAAAAGATTTGAGTGACACAAACAAATTACAACTCAAAACACCCTAGTCCAATGAAATCATCAAGGTGATAAATGCTTGGCTCATAAGAAACACTAAGAACAAATAACACAGAACACACAGGTCGCAGCAAGTACGTTCTTCACAATCAAAATCTCTGCTGCTGAAAATAGGATTAGAAATCTTCTTATAAGCACCACTTGGGCCTTCCAAACATAAATTAGGGTTAACCAAGTTAGCCTAATTTCCACATCATTAGTGTGTTAACTCATATGCTGTAGATGAGATCTTTTAGAGTAAACCATACAACACTAAATATATAGTTTCCTAAAATATAGTCTGAGATAAATAAGGAAACATAACAACAAAACATATCAGCCACTGCTGTCAATTACTAATGTCATGACATCGAGCATGACATCCAACTAGCTCATGTATTAGCTCAAACATACAAAACCTGCAGAACACTACACATAGCATATCATGACATTAGTCAAGACATCATAACACATATGAATGTTTTACCATAAAATACAGCCAATATGAAAACATCTACAGTATTAATAAAATCCATGTGAGTATCCTTTTACCTTGATTACTAAAAGATAATGCTCGGATAATTGATCCGTTAATCGTTATAAAGGCCTTGGTGCCCAAGTTTTCCTTTAATTGGGTTATAGGCATCATGAAATGAGCGGTGATGGAAAATCAAAGCTAGCCACGTACACCAAAGATGTTGAGGTCTTATAGCTTGTGAAGCTAACCATGTGAATCTAGAGGCGAGGAGGTCTAACTACTTGGTGTAACTTGTTTACGTCGGTTAACAAAATGTGGATATGGTAAGGTGAACCTTAGGATACCTAGACAAAGAGATATGGACAGATGCTAGCCTACCATTCCTTTTTCTATCAAGCAACTTCTTTTGAAATCCTACAATCTAATGGTAGTAGTAGTAGTAAATATGGACGAGGGGTTAGAGAATGAACATAAGGATAGTAACTGCGAGTAGGCACGTTACATATATGTTGGATACTTCTTGTAAAGAAATTCCAAGGATGCCCATGTGCCACATATATTGCAGGCGTTCTCGGACTTTGGTCATGGGAATGGGTCGGCTTCGTAGTTCAGGAGTTATTCTTTGGAGATCAACTCCCGAGGATGTGACCTCACGTTCTCCTTTGTCGCCTCTCATACGGGTGAATGTCGTTTACGACTCGGGCCCTGGGATATTTAAGGAGTTGAATCGTGAGATGAGATTTAATGTCGATTCCATGGTTCTCTTTAGTCATGTGAGTTACTTACTGATCGTACCTGATCAGAAGGATCGTCGTAGGCTGCTCGGACTGGATCTTCTAGGAAGGAGGAGGGGGTTGTACCTGCAAGGTACTCCGATGCCAAAGTGAGAAGACGAGCAAAGGAGCGCAAGTACTAGCTAAAGGTTAGAAAGAAGTGAATACCTGACCCTCTAGTCAAAGAGGGTATATATAGCCCCCAGCGCTGGGCCATGATCTCGCTATTGGGTTGGATTCCCAAGCCCAATTAGGAGACTGCCAGGTTTCCTGAGCGGAAATATCGGAGGTGCGTGTACGCCCTCTGTCCTGGTTAACCGCTCCGAAGTCCAAGGGAAGACGCGGTCTTTTAGGAGCCACGTGGGATCCGAGTTATTCGGAGGGTTGAATATGAAGGAGCCCTGTGCGGAGCAGGGTCCTCGGCAAGGGAGACGTCCGGGGGAGCGTTAACGCCGAGCAAGGTCATCTGCTCCGGGTAGGGTGTTAGCCCCGAGCAAGGTCATCTGCTCCGGGTAAGGCGTGCAGGAAGGCAATGAACTATTCGTGGGCCTCTAAGGCTTATTGGGCCGAAAGCGGGATTGGGCCTAACCTTGGCCCAGTTCCAGAACAGGAGCCCCCCAAGTCGGAGTTTTCAGGTCAAGAAGCTGTGACTTTACTTTATGCTCGGACCCATATCCTCGTAGTTGCTCGGTGAGTTGATCCCTCGTTACACAGACGCGCTCGGAGGAAAATCCAGTGGTGGGCGAAACGTCGCGCGTGGGAAACACGTGCTGACGTGGCATAGGCAATGATGGCCTAGGGTCTAGGAGGCGGCGCCTGTCAGGAGAGGTGACGCTTCGCCTTCCGAGCCTTTTCCCTATAAAAGGGGGCGAATTCTCTCATTTGGAAGTTTTCCTCTCTCTGTTTATCTGCTCGGCTTCGATCAAGGGTTCCTCGGAGAATAGTTTCCTAGCTCGTTCATCACACCAAGGTCGTCACCTAGCGGAGGATTCCCCTCGGCCATCATCACCATGTCTGCAAGTAAGTTCGTTTAGCCTGTCGTTGCTTTACTATTTTTCATAGGATTTGTGTGTTTTGCTTTTGTGGCCTTCGTCACCAACGTCTTCCCCGGGTTATCTCAGCGATGCCCGGGGGTTAGTGTGGGTTGGCGGACCGGAGGACGTTGGTGTTAAGCCGTTTAGATACGTTTTCCATTGGTGTCATTAGTGAGTCCTCGGCTGACGAGCGTTTTCCTCGATGGGGGTTTAGCCGGGGGCTCCGCTGCTCCTGCTCTACCCTTTCGCTCGTATCGCGGTGGAAGGGTGGATTTGATGACCGTCGAATTCACTTTTTCCCTTCTGCCTGCAGGTGGATCTGAATCGAGCGCTAGTTCGGAGTCTGGCTCGGAATCTGACTCGTGGACGAGTGAGTCGAATGATTCGACGGCCACTAGCTCTGAGGTTGAGATCATCGAAGATCAAAACGCGCCTTCCCCGGCGGATCATGACCATGCTGATTCCCCGGGTTCGGATGCCGAGGGAGGGGTTTCCCCCATGCCTTTGTTTAGTTATGAGTGTACGGTTGCGCTCGAATGGATAGCTGATGAAGCCTTAACGGTCGCTTCTCGGTATACTGAGTCTTTGGATGGGGCGTTCAGAGAAATCGAGATCTTGGGGGAGGGTGAAGCGCCGAATTACCGAGTGATTTGCCCGTCTCAAGACGAGCGCATATGCTCTCGATTCAACGGGGATGGCTTTGCAATGTATGAATACGTGTTCAAGGAACTCGGCTTCCGATTACCCTTCTCCGACTTTCAGAAATCGATGATGGCATTTCTAAATTTGGCGCCGTCCCAACTGCATCCGAATGCCTTTGCTTTTATGCGAGCATTCGAGATCGTTTGTAATTATTTGGGGATTGGCGCTACGACCGCATTGTTCGGCCGGTGTTTCCGCGTCCAAAGGCAGGCGGCAAACGGTCGATATAGCTGGGTCTCATTCAGAAACGCCGAGCGAAAACTCTTCGGGATGTACACTGACTCCGTGAAAGGCTTCAAGGATCGGTATTTTGTCGTCCGGCCGATCAGCCGAATGGCCTACTCGGATGTATCGGATCTCGTGGTCATGCGTGATGACGACGGGGAGGTGTTAAGGGGCGAGGACGGACAGGTGGCGAGGGAATTCTGCACAAGGTTCCCGTTTTTCTGGTGGAAGGGTCATTTCTCTTCTCCTCCTAAACATTATGTTTGGGAGGATGGGGACCTGGACGAGCAGGATGCGGAGTCTTATTCGGTCTTGTGTAAGTATGTAGAGAGATTCACTATGTCCCAGTGGGTGACGAAGAATGGGGCTCCCGTATTGGACGAGAACGGTGTGCAGGTCGCGGAGCAGCGGTCCATCAACACTAGGGCTTTGTTGTCTTGTCGGACTCCCGAGGAAACTCGGGCGTTGTTAGGTCGTGTCCCTTCGCTCTGTTTTTTCCCCTTCTGTCCAGTGTTTTTGCTAACTTATTTTACTTTTTCTTTGCAGATGCTATGCCGGAGAAGGAAGACACGGTCCTCAAGATGGCTCTGGATGCGAAAAGGAATCAAAAGAAGAAGAATCGGAGTGCTGGTACCGGGGAGCATTCGGCCTCGGCAGGTTCTCCTCGGGTGAACCTAGATGAGAGATCTCCCAAGAGAGGTCGTCACGAGCCGTCGAACTTGAATTCCGAGCGGGCCTTCGTCTTGCCTCCCTGCTATAAGGATGGAGGTTACTTTGAGAAGTTCCCCCTGGTCACCTCTCCGGACGAAGCTCGTCGGATCGGTGAAATGGACTCCCCGTCTCTTCAGAAGCAGCTGGCGAGCGATGGTGCCGCCGTGATGAGGGTTTTGGGAATGGCCCAGGCGTTAGCCGCTGGTGGTTCGGGTTCGGCCGAGGCCGTGAAGAAGGCAGAAGCGGCTAAGAAGGTTGCCGAGGAGAAGATGAAGGTCATGGAGACCGACCGCAAGGAGCTGAAGAAGAAGATCGACTTGGCTCTGAAGCAGAGGGACGGGGAGATTGCGGAGTTGAAGAAAAAACTCGCCGACTCTCAGCTTGATTGGGCTCCTTCGGCGGACGAGTCCCCGAACGTGGCTGCTTTGAAGTCCAGGGCTGAGTTCGTGGAGAAGATTGACAGCCTGAAGATAAGCTTGGCCGACATGGCTGAAGTCGGGTTCGAGCGTGTTGTTCATCAATTGCGGCTTCTGAACCCAGGTTTGAAGGAGGACAATATCGGCCTTTCTTCGAAGATCGTGGACGGCGTGCTGGTGCCCGAATCTCCTGAGAGTGACGAGTAGACAGGGTGATCCCGGGCCTGCGTGCCTGTATTCTTCGGCCTGCGTGCCATTTTCTCTTTTGTTGGATAATGCCCGGATTACTTTTGGGGGCCTGCGTGCCCGTTATTTCGTTTGTAACTTTTGGATATCGCCGGCCAATTTGGTCGGCAGCTTTAATGTTTTATAGCTTTGCCTGTTTATATTCGTTTACTTGCATCTTTTAAAGTATTATCGTTGTATGCTCGTCTTTTGATAATTCTTCTGTTGTGCTCGTAAACCGAGGTGTTTCCTGCGTACTTAGGATATTTTTTGTTTGCAACCGGTTACGCTCGGTTGTGCCGGGGAGGTATTTCGTGTTTTGGCAACTGCTGATTTATACTCGTTTGCTCCGAGGAGTTACCTCCATACTTGGGATATTTTATCGTTTTTATGGACTGTGCTCGACCAAGAATGACTGCCCGGGCGTGTTGATTACGGTCCGGGTGCGCAGAGCAGGTGTGCGCTGTTAGCGAGTACGAGACCATGATCATGGCCAAGTTCTCGCGGCGTGAACGATCCCATCGCGAGCTGGGGTTCTGCCGTGCAGGTACTTCCACGGAGGGTCTAGGTGTAGAGTCTTCCGTGTGGTCGGTTCTCCCATATTGTGGTCGGATCCGACCGTTGCTGTCGTGGAGTTCTCGCGTTCGTACCTACGACGCGGGTCCATGCCCGGTTAGCACCTGTGATGGATACAGGTGTCCGGGGGTGTTAGATCGGGTCTAACTGTAATAACGTCTGAGTTTTTCAGCGTTCCAAGGCCGAGCGAGTTTTACTCCGAGGAGATCCTCGAGGTAGTAGGCGCCGTTTTCGGTTTTATCGTAAACTCGGTACGGGCCTTCCCAGTTTGGGGCTAGTTTGCCCTCGCGCGAATCCTTCATATTCCTGCGGAGCACTAGGGCGCCGACTTCGGATTCGCGCTTGATAACTTTGGTGTTGTAGCGGAGAGCTATTTGTTGTTTCAATTTTGCTTCTCGGAGGGAAGATCCTGTGCGGATCTCCTCGACCATGTCGAGCTCCTCTCTCATAGCCTCGTCATTGAGCTCTTCTTCGAGGGGCGACTCGGTGCGCCGAGAAGGCTCTCGGATTTCCACAGGAATTACGGCTTCGGTGCCGTAGGT
Organism: Vicia villosa; assembly: GCF_029867415.1. Lineage (NCBI taxonomy): Eukaryota > Viridiplantae > Streptophyta > Magnoliopsida > Fabales > Fabaceae > Vicia > Vicia villosa. The sequence goes on from NC_081182.1 coordinate 86,975,958, forward strand.
TAGTCTAAACGGAGTTTCGCCCGTGCTCGAGTGGGGGGTCGTCCTATATGCCCAAAGCACACTGTGCAGTTCTTCGACCCAAGCTTTCTTGGCTTCGCCGAGTCTTCGCTTTAGTCCTCGGAGGATGACTCTGTTAGCTGCCTCGGCTTGCCCGTTAGTCTGAGGGTGCTCGACTGAGGTGAAGTGTTGCTTCGTGCCGAGCTTGGCCACAAACTCTTGGAATTTTTTGTCAGTGAACTGGGTGCCGTTGTCGGTGATTATGGCCTGAGGGACCCCGAACCGGGCGAGTATATTTCGTTTGTAGAAACGGAGTACGTTTTGAGATGTGATCTTGGCGAGCGCCTCGGCCTCAATCCATTTCGTGAAGTAATCGACGGCAACCACAAGATATTTGTTTTGGTATGAGCCGACCGGGAATGGTCCGAGGAGGTCCATTCCCCAGGTGGAGAAAGGCCAAGGTGATGATAGAGACTTGAGCTCGTTAGGGGGAGCCAAGTGCATGTCGGCGTGACGCTGGCATTTGTCGCATTTACGGACATGTTCTTTGGCATCTTGTTGCATGGTCGGCCAGTAGTAGCCAGCTCTGAGGGCTTTTCTGGCTAGTGATCGGCCACCTAGATGCTGGCCGTTGATCCCCTCGTGGAGCTCTTGGAGTATCTCGGACGCCTGCGATGCGTCAACGCACTTAAGGAGAGGGATGGAGAAGCCCCGTCGGTATAGTTTGTCCTCGACGACCGTATACGAGCAGGCTCGTCTCCTGATAGTTGAAGCTTCCTTCGCGTCGGCAGGTAATTCGTTCTTGGTGAGGAAGTTGTACACCGGGGTCATCCAGCAATGGTCGTCCCCGATGGCGAACACCTGTAGGGTTTGGGCCTTCTCGCTTATGCTCGGTCTGGGTAAGATCTCTTGGATCACCGACTTGTTTCCGCCTTTCTTTCTCGTACTCGCAAGTTTGGACAGTATGTAGGCCCGTGAGTTGTGCTCCCGGGGAATATGCTCGACGTTGACCTTTGAGAATTTTTTCATTTTCTCTCTGACGAGAGTGAGATACTCGGCCAGTGTGTCGTTTTTTGCTTGATAATCGCCGCTGACTTGGGAAGCGACGAGCTGGGAGTCGGTGTAGATCATGACCTCTCGAGCTCCTACGTCCTCGGCCAGACGTAGGCCTGCTAGGAGAGCTTCGTATTCGGCTTGGTTGTTCGACGTGGTAAAAGATAAGACCAAGGATACCTCGATGATGAGTCCCTCGTCATTTTCCAGGATAATGCCGGCTCCACTTCCTGAGGAGCTCGAAGCGCCGTCCACGTAGATGGTCCATTTGTTTTCAGTCGGGGTTTGGGAGCTGGAAATAGAGGTCATCTCGGCCACGAAATCAGCGAGCGCTTGGGCTTTTAGTGCCTTCCTGCCCTCGTATTGTATGTCGAATTCGGACAATTCGAGGGACCATCTCAGCATTCTTCCGGCCATGTCTGGTCGGCTGAGAAGTTGCTTGATGGGTTGGTCTGTCCGGACGACGATGGTGTGGGCGAGGAAATAGTATCTGAGCCTCCTAGCAGCTGTTATTAGGGCCAGGGCGACCTTCTCTATTTGTTGATACCGCACCTCGGGCCCTTGCAGGGCTTTGCTCGTGAAGTACACTGGTTTCTGCCCGTCTTCGGTTTCTCGGATTAAGGCCGCGCTGGCTGCTTCGTTCGAGACGGCCAGGTAGAGATACAGAATCTCGTTGTTATCTGGACGGGAGAGGACAGGTGGCTTGGAGAGAACTTGTTTGAGGTGGGACAACGCTTGCTCGCATTCCTCGGACCATTCAAAGGTCGCTTCTTTCCGAAGTAACTTGAAGAACGGGAGAGCATGCTGAGCGGATTTCGCGACGAAGCGGGATAGTGCCGTTAGCATTCCGTTCAGTACTTGGATAGATTTTTTGTTGACGGGGGTAGGGAATTCCGAGAACGCTCGGCACTTATCGGGGTTGGCCTCTATTCCTCGCTCGGTCAGGTAGAAACCGAGGAACTTGCCCGCCCGTACTCCGAAAGTGCATTTCTCAGGGTTGAAACGCATCTTGCAGGACCGAGCTTGTTTGAATACTCGTTCCAGGTGCGCCGTGTGATCGACGTCTTCTCGAGATTTGACGATCATGTCGTCCATATATACCTCGAGGGTGTCGCCGATTTCTCCTCGGAAGACCTTGTTCATCATCCGCTGGTACGTAGCTCCGGCATTCTTGAGTCCGAACGGCATTACGTTATAGTAATAGTTGCCCGACTCGGTCATGAATGCCGTGCATTGCTTGTCGCATCTCGCCATGGGAATTTGGTTGTAACCTGAATAAGCGTCCATGAACGATAACAATTTGTAACCGGCCGAGTTGTCGACCAGTCTATCAATATTAGGTAAAGGATAAGCATCTTTGGGGCATGCCCGGTTAACATCAGTATAATCAACACACATTCTCCATTTTCCATTAGATTTTTTAACGAGTACAACGTTTGAGAGCCAAGTTGAATACTTGGCCTCGGAAATAAAATTTGCCTCTAGGAGGTCTTTTACAGCTTTCTCGGCAGCCTCCGCTTTCTCGGGAGACTGCCGACGCCTACGTTGAACTACTGCCTTCACGGCTGGGTCGATGGAGAGGTGGTGACAGGCGACCTCAGGGTCGAGTCCGGGCATCTCGGCTGCACTCCAGGCGAATAGGTCGGCGTTGGCTTGAAGACATGCTACGAGCTGCTTCCTCGGAAGATCTGGGATGTCCTTGCCGATCTTTACCGCTTTGTCGGGGTTGTCGCCCAGCGGGATGAGGTCGAAGTCTCCGTCTGGGACGGGCCTGACGGGGTGAGTCGCATTCGGCCTTCCTTCTTCGGCGTTCTTCAGCTCTTCGTCAGTAAACCGAGCGTCCAAGTCGATGGAGCTGATGTTCGGTGGAGGTTGATCTTCCTGAGGATGACTTTCTTCTACCCTCGGCTTTTTGTTTGGGTCTGATGGAGGGGCGATCAGCTGCAAACCCTTCACGGAGGCGTCGAAGATTCTTCTAGCCGCTTCGATGTCGGCGTTGATGGTGGCCACTCGTCCTCGCCTAGTGTAGAACTTCATCTTGAGGTGCACGGTGAAGGGGACAGCAGTGAGCTCGGCCAGAGTAGGACGTCCGATGATGCAGTTGTAGAGGGTCTTGCAGTCGATCACCAAGAATCTGGTCTTGACCTGCCTGGATGCTTCCTCTTCCCCGAACGTGACGATCAGTTCGACGTATCCCCACGGCTTGGTGGTAGCACCGTTGAAGCCTTGGAGATCGGAACCCACATAGGGAGTGAGGTGCGAGTCGTCTAGCTGGAGTGTCCGGAACAGGTGGGAGTACATGATGTCAACCGAGCTCCCTTCGTCGACCAGGACTCGCCGGACGTCGAAATTCGCCATTCTGGCTCGGACCAGTAAAGGAATTGTGGCGTTCGGGGCGCCGCCCGGCAGTTCTTCCAAGTAGAAGGTGATCGGGTCCGACTTCCCTTTAAACTTCCGCAGAGTTGGGGCGAAATCCGAGTTGGCGCTGATCAGCTCGTCGAATTTTCTTTTTACCGAGCTGATGGTGAGGGAGCCGGGGTCACCGCCGTTGGAGATGACCATTGCTGTTGGGAAATGCTCCCAGACACTAAAAGCCGTCGTGACGCCGACCGAAAGGATGAAGTCTTCCGGTCGGGTTACGGACAGCGCAACTTGAAGCGGTCTGCTGTCTGGTGAGTTCCCCTCGTCAGAGTTTCGAGGAACGTCTCTTCTAGAGGGTTCTCCCCTCTTCGTGTATTTCGCCAGGTGGCCCTCTTTGATCAGGGTCTCTATGGCATCCTTGAGATGTATGCACTCGTCGGTCAGATGCCCGTGGCTCTTGTGGTACTTGCAGTACTTGGATTTGTCCGTCCCCGGTCTTGTAGGATTTGACTTCGGGGGCCTGATGTTGGATTTTTTGAATTCGGCGTTCTGGCAGTCGGCCAGGATTTTCTCCCGGGAGGTGTTCAAAGGAGTGTAGTCGTTGAACCGCCCCGCTGGTCCTCGCCGTTCTTTGACATCTCGGGACCTGTCGTCCCTCCTTTTATCTTGTCCTCGGCGTGACCCTGGGTCCTCGAGGTTTGAGCTGCGAGCAGCGTCACTGCCTCTCGAGGCTTTGACCGCGGCTGCCTCACCTTCTTCAAAGTCGATGAACGCCTTTGCTTTGCGGAGGAGGGCGTTCATCGAGTGCACCTTCTCAATCTTAATGGCCTTTTTGAAGTCACTGCCGGGGAGTAGTCCTCGCTCCAAGAGGTATCTTTTCATGTAGTCGGCCGTCTGTACTTGGACGGCCTCCTTGTTGAACCTTTCGAGGTAATCCCGAAGAGGTTCGTTGGGTCCTTGTATCACGGCCTCAAGGTTGGCTTCCGATTTTGGTTGTCGTCGGGAGGCTGTGAAGTGGCTCAAGAAGAGTTCCTTGAGCTCGGTCCAGGAGTGGATGGAGTTCGGACGGAGGTTCCGGTACCAATTCATTGCCCCTTTCCTGAGAGTGGTTGGGAAAATGCGGCACTTGATTGAGCCCCTGACGACGTGATAATCCATGACCGCTTCGATGCTCCGAATATGATCGTCAGGGTCAGTGGTCCCGTCGTACTGGTCCAGTACTGGAGGTTTTTCCATCCCTCGAGGGAGGTAGGCTCTTCGGATGCTCCCGGACAAAGGGCTGCGGAAGTCCTCTTCGTCACTTGGTCCTGGTGAATTGTAGTGCCTGTTTCGTCGGGGATCCTCTCGGTTCTCCTCCAACGCAGCTTTGGAAGGGCCCCGACGGCCCTGTTCGGGGGAGGGGCTTCTTTCTCCAGCGGTTTCAGGCTTCTGGTTCTTCCTGTTTTTTCTGGGTGGAGAACGAGAACGGGAGCGAGTCCTCCGGCGGCGATGTCTTCTTGGTGGAGACCTTGAAGAGGATGGGGAACGCCGACGGTACCTTCTCGGCGGTGAGCGCGAGGAGGAATAGGAGCGTGACCTGTAGTGCTTCCTCGGCGAGGGGCGACGTCGTCGCTGTCTTTCCAGCTCGTGAATTCGGTCGTCCTGAATTCTGAGGAGGCTGTTCGTCAATTGTATTTCTTTGAGCAGGCGGACGGTGATGGGGTCAGCGTCCTCGGGAATGTTGAGCGGCTCCTCTTCTTCTTCATGACGGGCTCTCCGCCTTTCAGAGGTGTGAGTGAATGAGGAAGCATGTTGCCCGTCTCGGGGATCGGTCTCATTCACATTTTGGGCATGTTCTGGCCCATTGGTGCCGCCTCCGTTCTGAACATGCCCTTCGGGAGGAACATGGTCGACATTCTGGACTTGTTGAAGGACCTGCAACAGCTGAGTGTCCTGGGTTTCATGCCCGGACCTTTGTCGCCGACGATCCTCCCGACGACGATTAGCCAGTTCGCGGGAGGATTCCTCGATCAGCTCGTGAAGGAGGAAAGGGTCAGCGCTTGGGATATTGTTGTTGTCAGCCATGACGATTGGAGATGATTAGCTTTGATCTTTGTTCGTTAAAGATGGGGAAGCAAGATTCCCACAGACGGTGCCACTGATCGTACCTGATCAGAAGGATCGTCGTAGGCTGCTCGGACTGGATCTTCTAGGAAGGAGGAGGGGGGTTGTACCTGCAAGGTACTCCGATGCCAAAGTGAGAAGACGAGCAAAGGAGCGCAAGTACTAGCTAAAGGTTAGAAAGAAGTGAATACCTGACCCTCTAGTCAAAGAGGGTATATATAGCCCCCAGCGCTGGGCCATGATCTCGCTATTGAGTTGGATTCCCAAGCCCAATTAGGAGACTGCCAGGTTTCCTGAGCGGAAATATCGGAGGTGCGTGTACGCCCTCTGTCCTGGTTAACCGCTCCGAAGTCCAAGGGAAGACGCGGTCTTTTAGGAGCCACGTGGGATCCGAGTTATTCGGAGGGTTGAATATGAAGGAGCCCTGTGCGGAGCAGGGTCCTCGGCAAGGGAGACGTCCGGGGGAGCGTTAACGCCGAGCAAGGTCATCTGCTCCGGGTAGGGTGTTAACGCCGAGCAAGGTCATCTGCTCCGGGTAAGGCGTGCAGGAAGGCAATGAACTATTCGTGGGCCTCTAAGGCTTATTGGGCCGAAAGCGGGATTGGGCCTAACCTTGGCCCAGTTCCAGAACACTTACCATGTAAATTTAAAAGGTGTGCTTTTAGGTATTGTTTCCGAGATAGACAGGTAATCTGGAAGACTATACCTTGAGAGTAGCTCCCGACAGAAGGCTGGCAGGTAAATCCGGAAGACCTATTCTGCAGGAAACATGTACCTAATATCTGAACATGTGATATGTTCTCAGAGTATCAAATTGGGTGGTCAGTGGGCACTCAATCGTGGTGCTACTAGTTGATAGGCTTTCCTGTATTGGATAATGAGGAAACCTTAGGATCTGAGATTGATCTGTAGTTGATGCATGTACCATGTAGAGCCGAGAGGACCCTTAAGATAGGGGAGCTCACTGAGATTTAATAATCTCACCCCATTCATCTTATTATTTTTTCAGGTACCGTGCAAGATTGAGTTTTGCTGGATGCTTGAACCAAGAGCTTTTGATCGAATGCCGTGAAGACCGTGCTTGAGCTTTTCTTCCGCTATGAACTTTATCATTATGTTCTTGAAATGTATACATCTTATATCATTATTCCTGACTTTTGTATATACTCAATATCAGTTATTAGTATTATGCTGATATGATTCTAGACACATATTCGTAGGGTATTACAATTTGGAGGAAAAGGAATGAATTGATATTACAAAGTCCCAACAATAAAGAATTAAACAGTAAGGAAGTCAGGGCCGGCCTTGGGCCAGGGCAACCAGACCTATGGCCCAGGGCCTCAAAAAATCGGGAGCCTCAAAATCGGGTGAGAGGTATAAAATTAAAATAAATATTACGTATTAAATATAACTTTCGCTAATATTTTCATTTTCATAAATAGCAGTAGTGATCTAGCGGAAAGTGCCACGCTCTTGCCACTTGAAGGTCATCAGTTTGAATCATTGTCAGAGCACTTTTTACCATTTTTGTTTTTACTTACCACAATGGCAACGTGAGAAATACGATAATCTACGTTAACTTAAAAAAAAAAAATAGTATTAATATAACTCAAAACATTTGACCATGGATCCAAATCCCAAAACATTTACATGCATTTCATGAAACTTTTCAATTTTTTAAAAATAAATTTTGAATAACAAATATAAATTATACTTAAAATATCAATTATATAATAAATTCATTTATTATTAAATTTATATATAAAATATAATTTATTATTATATATATTTAGTTCTATTATTTTTTATTTTATTTTATAATAATAAATTATAATATAAAATATTTAATATTTGTCCAAGGCCTCTAAAATGTAAAGTAATCATACAAATTGTGGTGTGGCGAGTGGAAACAAACAACAAACTAGTTAGATATTGGAGGATGAATAGTAGGTGTATTGATTAGTTGGTCTTATAAGGTTGTGTCTTGTAATCGTTTTGGTTTGCCTGGATCGTTTGATCAGCGTGTGTAACATTGTTTTTGGAATGAATTTAATTTATTTGCTCCAAATTTTATTTTTGAGTTTTTGGTTTTTTCAACATACACTTTAAGAGTCATAAAGTTATTTTTAATCCATTGAGACACCAAATACATGTGACTCTTAAAACACTCATCTGTGCTAAAGGGGAATAAAACTACTATGTATTAGTAATAGTATATTAATGTAATTCTATTTAATTTTAGAGTGAAGATCATTTTGGTCCCTCACAAAAATCACACAACTCAAATTAGTCCCTCACAAAAAAAAAGGACTCGATTTAATTCTTTACAAAATTTAACCGGGCCATATTAGTCCTTATGTTAATATTTTTAACAAATCGATTTTTTTCATACTTTTAAACCGTGACTGGACTGCCACGTTGGTTTTCATTTTATAAGGAATCGAACTCAATACTATTAAACAATATCTTAAGTCTTTACCACTAGACCAATATACATTCATAAAAAATAATTTCCAAATTTTTTAATAATATTAAATAATTATGAATTTAAAACAAAAATTATAAAATTTATATCAATGGGGTTTCGAACCTATTTGATTTACTAATTTCGAATAATACACCAATTTAAAAATAAAATTGATTAAATGTAAAACCTCAATATATTAAATCAATTAGAAATAAATTAAATTATATGTAATTGAAATTAAATAACACACAAATAAATATTTATTGATTTCAAATTAATTCAAATTAAATAATAATTAATTAGTTTAATAGTAATTCAACTAATTATTAAAATATTTAATAAATTTAAATTAAATAATCAATTAATTTTTAAAATTATTTAGTTAATACAAACTAAATAGTAATCAATTAATTTAATAGTAATTCAATTAAATATTAATTTATTTATTTTTATTTGATTAATTTTATTTAGGATTTATATTTTATTAGTTTTATTTTTAAATTTTTGTATTATTTAAAATAAGTAAATATTTATTTTTTTGTTATTTGAAATAAGTAAATATTTGTTTTGAATTATTAACTTAAGTATTCATTATTAATAATATCAACAATATAAATTGACTTGTATAGTTGTAAAGTGACTATTATTTAACTTGAACGGATTTGAATTTGAGACCCAGTTGGTACAAATTTTAACTTTTTTGTTTTGTTTTAAATTTTACATTATTTAATATTTCTAAAAATTATAAGAATTATTTGTCATCAATATACATTGGACTAGTGGTAAGGACTTAAGATATTGATTAAAGGTCATAGGTTCAATTCCATATAATTTTTTTTTGGCTTTTTTGATATTATTAATTCAGAGTTGTTTAAAAATGAAATTATAATTAAAAATTAATTTAGTATTTTAAGAAATAAAAAATAAAAAATAAAAGTCAACGTGGCAGTCCAGTCACGGTTTAAAAGTATGAAAAAAACCGATTTGGTAAAAATATTAAATAAGGACTAATATGGTCCGGTTAAATTTTGTAAGGGATTAAATCGAGTTTTTTTTTGTGAGGGACTAATTTGGGTTGTGTGATTTTTGTGAGGGACCAAAATGGGTCTTCACTCTTAATTTTATGTGATTAATATGTATTAATAATAATATAATAATGTACTAATGTAATTCTATTTAATTTTATGTTATTAATATTTATTAATAATAATTCATGTTGTAAAAAAACTGAAATTGTGTTTATAAAAGGAATAAAACTTGACATTGAAAAGCGCAAAAAAAAAAAACAAAGGTTTTAATATTTCAATAAAAAATCAATTAAAAAGAAAAGAAAATTGACTAATCTGCTAATTTTTTATTTTAAATTCTTAAATACTCTTGAGATTTTCAAGATGATTTTGTTTTTATTTATAATGAAAAATATTATGAACAAGTTAATTAATGTAGTTATTTCATTTGAATTTTGACAGTATTGGATTAATATTTTAACGTATTGATTTCTTTGAATCTTTATATCGTTTCTCTCACCATAGTTAATTTTTTGTTGCTAAACTCTTCGCTCAATAGTAAATATACTCAATTATATGTATTCCCCATAGGTTTTTTTTTGCATTTCACATATTCAAAAGAAATTAAAAATTTAGATCTCAATTAATATTAGTTGACTATTAATTATTAAATTATTTTAATCTTAGTTTTGGATACTAACAATTTTTTTATTCATTCGTAAAATTTATTAAAATTTTAAATGTAAACAAATCAATTATATTAGTATTCTAAATTTATTACAAGACGATTTAAAATAGAAAAGTATAATATTGATACAATTATTTATATAAACGGGAATAGATTACAAATACTTTTATAAACGGAAAAAAATCAACTATTGATACAATTTTTCTATTAACGGGAATAAATTACAAACATTTTTATAATTGAACAAATATTCTAAACGGAGCGGGCGGCATATTATAGTGTGCGGGCCTACAACCATATTACAACATCATCAATACTAATTTATTCGATTTTAAACGTGTTTGTGTGAAGTGTACTACACCATAATCGATTTTATATGTATATATCCTGACAACCACTACAACCTGATAAATTAAACTAATTTTTATATTTATATAATAATCACTGTCATTTAGATGCTTAAATGTTTGTTTTAAGATAAGTCATTTTATGATTTTGTCAGCATTTTTAGGTCACTTTGACTCAATAAAATACTTTACACCGACCGTACTTAACAATTAACCTCATATAAATATTTTGAATATTAAGTAATATTTTAAGTTCAATAAAATACTTTACACCGACCGTACTTAACAATTAACCTCATATAAATATTTTGAATATTAAGTAATATTTTAAGTTCAATTTCATAAATATAGAATTGTTTAAGACTTTATTTCTAATATTCCACTTAAAAAAAACAAATTATCTAACATCTTCAAATAAATTAAATGATTTTGCGCGATGTGCGGGTGCTTTACTAGTTACTATAGAAATAAACTAGTAAGAGATCCGTGCTGCCGCACGGGTACATGTCTATTTGATGTAGTATATTTTGAATGATATGGAAGTCAATGTTAAATGTCACTGTGAGCAATTTTTTTAAGAGTGAAGACCCATTTTGGTCCCTCACAAAAATCACACAACCCAAATTAGTCCCTCACAAAAAAAAACTCGATTTAATCCCTTACAAAATTTAACCGGACCATATTAGTCCTTATGTTAATATTTTTACCAAATCGGTTTTTTTCATACTTTTAAACCGTGACTGGACTGCCACGTTGACTTTTATTTTTTATTTTTTATTTCTTAAAATACTAAATTAATTTTTAATTATAATTTCATTTTTAAACAACTCTGAATTAATAATATCAAAAAAGCCAAAAAAAATTATATGGAATTGAACCTATGACCTTTAATCAATATCTTAAGTCCTTACCACTAGTCCAATGTATATTGATGACAAATAATTCTTATAATTTTTAGAAATATTAAATAATGTAAAATTTAAAACAAAACAAAAAAGTTAAAATTTGTACCAACTGGGTCTCAAATTCAAATCCGTTCAAGTTAAATAATAGTCACTTTACAACTATACAAGTCAATTTATATTGTTGATATTATTAATAATGAATACTTAAGTTAATAATTCAAAACAAATATTTACTTATTTCAAATAACAAAAAAATAAATATTTACTTATTTTAAATAATACAAAAATTTAAAAATAAAACTAATAAAATATAAATCCTAAATAAAATTAATCAAATAAAAATAAATTAATTAATATTTAATTGAATTACTATTAAATTAATTGATTACTATTTAGTTTGTGTTAACTAAATAATTTTAAAAATTAATTGATTATTTAATTTAAATTTATTAAATTATTTAATTTAAATTTATTAAATATCCGCAAGTCAGATTCAACAGCAGAAGAAAAATGAAACCATTTAACCGAAACCATTAAAGTGAAACCCGTTAAAACATGGTCATGAAGCCATGAAAACCATAAAACTACAATAAAACCAAGAAAATGATGCTATGAAAGCAAAAAGTTCTACCAAAAAATCAATGAAGATCATTGAAACAATAGATTTCAAAGGTGAGATATTTAGAGTTAGGTTGTCTTAATTACACTTGAAGTTGTTCTAGCTTTTCCTCCCTTCCAAGCTGATATGGTATGTGTTTCAAGCTATTTGTGTGTCATATTGGACCCGTGATTCCCGAGCTAAGAAAAGGACAATAACAAATTTTATAAAACCTTACCATTAGACTTTGCAGTTTCTCATTTTTGTAGTTTATCAATTATAATTTGCAGTTTTATCATGAATGAATTATATATAAATGCAAATTTGAAATGAGTTTTGCTCTTAAGATTTGAATATTATTTAGTCATTATACATGTGTGAAGTTATGTCTGGCAGCTAAATATATATGCTTCACAGAAAAAAAAATTCCAAAACAAAGTTGAATTTCTATACCTGAACATGCAGAAGCAATTATAGGTAGGCTTGTCTTACTTTTATTGTATCTACGAATTGATTTTGTCGATATCTTGTGATGAATTTCATCCAAGATTCGACCAGAATCACATCTCTACTACAATTTGTATAAAAAATAACAATCTTGTAAGTATTTTGAAAAACTGAAATATCATAATTTGTGAAAAAATTTGCAAGTATTTTGAAAACCTGAATATCAAAAATAACCCTCACCCTCACAGATGAAAAACTCAGAACTTACCTTGCAAATCTTTTCATATTTTTGTGTTCTCGTGGCAACTTGCAGACCCTGCCAAGGAAGGATAAAATGCAAGGCACAAACAGTTAAGTCCTACATTTACCTAAAAAGCCTTAAACAATCGATACTCGCAAGAATTGTTGAAAGTAGAATCAATAGGACAAGACATGCTTTCCTCTTAAAAAGTACAAAAGAACATAGCCTAGGGAATCCAAATCATCTCTGTAACTTTGTTCTGAAGAAGTAAAACCAAAATTATGATGAAAATTTGTAGGTTGCATATATAGAAAGTAAAGAATGAAAAACTCTTTCATGTACTAACCGATTCCTTTATGAGTTTGCTGCATATAAAGAAAATTTGTAGGCTGCATATAAAGAAGCTACCAATTAGTAGTATTTCAAGCAGCTCCAATTCCTACATTTATTTGAGGAAAATAACCAAAATAATTAGTTGTAAATATGTTTTATTTGAATGATTGAGCATAACTGAATCGATAACTCAAGAAACACCGACTTCATCAAGTGATCAGAATAGTTCATTTCCAATCAACCTAAATTAATTCCCAAATATACTGAAATTGATTGAAAATATGCAAAGATAAAGGGAAAAAGACAACAACATCAAAGACTAAAGACCATGTTATAAAATACATCAAAATAACAACAAAAGGGAAACACAAAGATTGGTTATAAAGTATAAGTTACCTGAGTAAGACACATAACATAATAAGCATCACTATCTCTAGAAACACCATGAAGCGAAATCGACAAGAAATCAACAACGTAACCTTTAGATTTATCAACATCACTGTTAGGAGTAAATTAATGGTAAATTCATGTGTTAATATAAGTGATTTCTTCTCTAAACTGATGCAACTTGTGATGAATCCATAGGTTTTTATTAAGAATTGAACTGAATAAGTTTAGTTCGTGCGTAAAGCAAATCGAATCACTTGTGGGTGTTATTGTTGCAGGTTTTGAGCTGAATAAGAACTTAAGAAGAACATGAGGAGGAAAGAAAGCTGGAAGTCTCAAAGGCTGAAGAAAAAGATGGAAAGTACAAAGGGCGCGCCGCGCGAGTTCCTAGGCGCGCCGCGAAAATACTTCTGTTTGAGGGGCGCGCCGCGCCAGCCCGTTGCCGCGCCGCGGCCTCGGCGTTAAAAGCCCAAAAGTTCTGTTTTAAAGCCCTAGTTTTCCAAGTGGTTATATACTTTTGTGGGAGCGAAATTAGGAGATCTATCTGATTCTGAGCTGAGAACAACAATTGAAGGTGGATTATTTACCAATTGAAGGCATTCTATTGATGAAGATGAATTCCTCCATTGATTCTTGTATGTTCTTCATATCTATGGAGAGCTAAATCCCTCTTGTTGAGTCTAAGGTAGTAGTTAACCTATGATTATACATTACCATTGATTAATTTCTGTGAACAATTATTTGAATTCATTATCAATAAGAAACCTTGTTTTTTAGTCTTAAATTATCGTTGAATCTTTGATCGAAAGAAAGGATTTAACTTTTGCCCTAGGTTACTATATTGATTCAATTGCAATTTGCAGAGATGGAATTGTAATTGGGTTTTCATAATTATCGTTCTTAATTACTATTATCGTTATTGTGGTTTGGAGAGATCGAATCTCATACCGGTAAAAGTCATCTAATTTGATTTGCAGACATGGAATCTTATTTGAGGATAAGTGAAGATAATGATTCAAAGGATTGTTCTATTGTGAATTAATTGATAATTGTATAGGATTAGGTTGATGAACCCTAAAGACTCAACATCTTTCTTTATTTGTTAACACAAAGTCCTTTACTTGCTTTTATTTTATTATTTGTTTTTGATATTATTATTAGTATAAAACAAACCAAACCAAATTTCTTAACTCAAAATAAACAACTATAGAACGGCAGTGATATTAACCAATCCCTGTGGATACGATATATTACAGAAAATATTTACCCACAAATACTTCCAACAAATTGGCGCCGTTGCCGGGGATTGGTGTCAATATTGCATGCATTGCAATAGTTCTTATTTTGAGTTTTAATTTTTATTTTCTCTTTTTGGTTGTTTCACGTGTTTGCTAGTTTTGCAGAAGATTGTGTATGCGCAGCAAAGTTTCTAGCGATCAACTTCTTTTTGATCCCGAGATCGAAAGGACCGCTAGGAGGTTAAATAGCAAAGCACGAAAAAGAGCGAACATAGCAAAAGCAAGAGACAACGCAACCGCGACATCGTCACAACAACTTGAAACCATTGACGAGTCGCAAGAAGGATTCTTCTTTCACGAACTATTCACGGAGGAAGAACCGGAAGTTATTATACAACCTACTGTTGGCAACATGGCAGCTAATGGTCCATGTGCTAATAGTCCAAGACTCAATCCTCAGTTCGCGAGAACTGCCGCCAACGGGCGACCGACAGAACTGAAGACCGGTATCATACAATTGATTTGTGCAAGTCCTTTCGCCGGATTGGACCATGAAGACCCGTACACGCATCTTACTCGATTCTATGAGTTAGTGGGTACTACGGGTGTTGCTCAAGCTGATGAGGAAGCATTATTTAAGAGGTTGTTCCCACACTCTTTGCTATCTAAGGCAAAGGATTGGTATCTGGATCAACCCGAGGTAGTGATGACAAATTGGAACACATTGGAAGAAAAATTTCTGGAAAGGTTTTACTCTCAAAACCGATTCTTCGAAGCAAAAACAGCAATAGCAGTATTTTCTCAAGGTAGTAATGAATCTTTGAATGAAGCATGGGAAAGGTATAAAGCTATGTTGAGAAAGTGCAAAGGACACGGTTTTTCAGACGTTGACCAAATCCATATGTTCCGTAACGGTCTCACAGCTACAAACAAGACACTTTTGGACGCCACAACTGGTGGTTCTCTCATGTCCAAAACACCTGAAGAAGCTACTCAGATAATAGAGCGAATGGCTCTAAATGATCGTCAAGGCAATCATGATCGAACGGTAAGAGATAAGAAACCCGGAATGTTAGAGTTGAACAATAGTGATGCTCTACTTGCTCAGAACAAATTGCTAACTTCACAAGTGGAACTTTTGACACAACAAATGTCTAAACTACCACAACAAATCAAGGAGCTGAACGGGGTATCTAATTCATATCAAGTTGCTAGGTGCGAATTGTGCAAGGGAGATCATCAAACAGGATTCTGTCCACCAGTGCAAGAAGAAGAAGTGAATTACATGAATAATAACCAAGGACAAAGGCAGAATCAATATCAGAATCAGTCATACCAACAAGGTTATCCACCAAGATATAACAATCAAGGGTACCAACAAAGGCCACCGAATCAAGGGTATCAACAACAAGCCTTCCAACCATACACTCAACCACCGCAACAACAGCAAGGAGGACAATCCAAGTTGGAGGAGACCGTGAATCAGTTCATTCAAATGTCCACGACAAATCAAAAGAATCAAGAAGCAGCTATAAAGAGTTTAGAAACTCAAGTGGGCCAACTTGCTAAGCAGATTGCAACTAATCAATCAAATGCAACTTTCTCGGCCAACACTCAAGAGAACCCAAGAGAACATTGCAAAGCAGTGGTAACAAGGTCAGGACAAAAAGGTGGCAAGGATGAAACGAAAACTAATGAGGTTGAGGACGATAAAGAAAAAGAAGATGAAAAACATGATGGAGAAGATGAAGAATATGAAATTATTAGAAAGGGGGATGAAGAGGAAGATGTGAGTAGAGAAGTCAAGAAGGAGAAATTAAAAAGAAGGAGTGCTAAAGATAAGATGGCGAACAACACGATTCCAAGTCAACATTTGCCATATCCTCATGCTCCTTCAAAGAAAGACAACGCGAGACAATATGCCAGGTTTATGGAAATTTTTAAGCAACTACAAATTAATATTCCATTCTCTGAAGCTATTGCCCAAATGCCAAAATATGCGAAATTCATGAAAGATATCTTGACAAAGAAGAAAAGACCGGAAGAAGAAGAGGTTGTTATACTTGATGCACAATGTAGTGCTATCATATCGCGTCTTCCTCAAAAGGCGAGAGATCCTGGAAGAGTCACTTTACCGGTTACAATAGGGAATCAAAATATTGGGAATGGATTGATTGATCTCGGATCCAGCATAAATTTAATTCCTTTATCAATAGTAAAGCGGCTGGGAAATATTGAGATGAAAGCAACAAGAATGACTTTGCAACTAGCTGACAAGTCTACCACTCTCCCATATGGAATTGCACAAGACATGTTAGTGAAAGTTGACAAATTTTTGTTTCCGGTAGATTTTGTGGTAATCGATATGGAAGAAGATAAAGACTCACCTATCATTCTTGGAAGACCATTCATGAAAACAGCCCGGATGATAATTGACATCGATGACGGTATAATGAAGCTAAGAGTCCAAGATGAAGAGGTATGTTTTAACCTCTTTGATGCCATGAAACAACCCAAAGACAAGAATGATTGTTTTCGCATGGATGTAACTGAAACAAGTGTCGAAGAAGTAGCAAGCCAAATTCATCTTTCTAACCCTTTAGAGAGGTCTCTTGTTGATTCAGTTAATGTACTCACTCAAGAAGAAGAAAAAGAAATTGAGTTGTTTCTAAAAGAATTAGAGAAAGGTAGCAACACATCCAACAAAGAAGACAAAGTGGAGGATTTGGAGCTGAAAAAAGAAGTGAAAGAGTCGAAGTTAGAATTAAAAGTGCTTCCAACTCATTTGAAATATGTATTTTTAGATGAAGAAGGAAGAAAGCCGGTCGTTATTAGCTCAAAGTTAAATGCGACCGAAGAGGCAAGACTCATACAAATCCTTCAAAAGAATAAAGCAGCAATCGGATGGGTATTGGCAGATTTGAAAGGTATCAGCCCCGCATATTGCATGCACAAGATTATGTTAGAAGAAGACTTCAAACCAGTGGCCCAACCACAACGAAGACTGAACCCAACAATGAAAGAGGTAGTAAGGAAAGAGGTAATCAAACTCCTTGAAGCAGGAATGATTTACCCAATTTCTGATAGTGCATGGGTAAGTCCGGTACAAGTTGTTCCAAAGAAGGGAGGCATGACGGTAATCCGGAATGACAAGAATGAACTCATACCATCTAGAACTGTGACCGGGTGGCGCATGTGCATAGATTACCGGAGACTCAATAAAGCAACGAGAAAAGACCACTTCCCATTACCATTCATGGATCAGATGCTTGAGAGATTATCGGGGCAGAATTACTATTGCTTTCTGGATGGATATTCCGGATATAATCAAATTGTAGTCAACCCAGAAGATCATGAGAAGACAGCATTTACATGTCCATTTGGAATCTTCGCATATAGGAGGATGCCATTTGGACTATGCAATGCCCCAGCAACCTTTCAACGATGCATGCAAGCCATATTCTCTGATCTTATTGAAAAGAGTATTGAGGTATTCATGGATGACTTTTCAGTATTCGGAAAGACATTTGATACATGCTTGAATAATCTGGACGTGGCGCTTGAAAGGTGTATTGAGACCAACTTGATTCTTAATTGGGAGAAGTGCCATTTTATGGTAACAGAAGGAATTGTACTCGGACACAAAGTATCTTCAAGGGGACTTGAAGTAGACCAAGCCAAGGTGGAGGTAATTTCAAAACTCCCACCTCCAATCAATGTCAAAGGAGTACGAAGCTTTTTAGGTCATGCAGGATTCTACAGAAGGTTTGTTAAAGATTTTTCCAAGATTGCCAAGCCTTTGAGTAATCTACTCAACCAAGGTACGTGTTTTAATTTTGATGAATCTTGTGTTAAAGCCTTCAATGACCTGAAAGAAAGGCTAGCTACCGCACCTGTGATAGTAGCACCAGATTGGAAAAACCATTTTGAACTGATGTGTGATGCTAGCGACTATGCCATAGGTGCGGTGTTAGGCCAACGGAAAGGAAAAATTTTTCATGTCATACACTATGCAAGCAAGGTGCTAAATGACGCTCAAGTCAACTATGCTACCACAGAAAAAGAATTTTTAGCTATAGTGTATGCTCTTGAAAAATTCAGATCCTATCTCATTGGGTCAAAAGTGGTGATTTATACTGACCATGCAGCAATAAAATATTTGCTCACCAAACCGGATTCGAAGCAAAGACTCATTCGTTGGGTCCTTCTCTTACAAGAATTTGACATAGAAATCCGGGATAAAAAAGGGTCAGAGAATGTGGTAGCAGACCATTTATCTCGGTTGGTCAATGTAAATGTCACCAACCAAGAAGCTGAAATAAATGAGACATTCCCGGATGAACAACTTTTTGAAATACAAACAAGACCATGGTTCGCCGATTTGGCTAATCATAAAGCAACCGGTATGATACCGGAGGACTTTGACTGGAACAAAAAGAAAAAGTTGTTAGCCGATGCAAAGTACTATGTGTGGGACGACCCATACTTGTTCAAGATAGGTAAGGATGGAATTCTAAGAAGATGTGTGACTGAAGAAGAAGCCCAACAAATCTTGTGGCATTGTCATAATTCACCAAGTGGTGGTCATTTTAATGGATGGAGGACAGCAACAAAGGTCCTCCAATCCGGATTTTTCTGGCCAACAATTTTTAAAGACGCCCATCACCATGCAAAGAGTTGTGACAAATGCCAAAGAGTTGGAGGGATAAGCAAACGGGATGAGATGCCACTTCAAACCATCATTGAAATAGAAGTTTTTGATTGTTGGGGCATTGATTTTATGGGGCCATTTCTTCCCTCTTTTGCTAACGAATATATTTTAGTTGCAGTAGATTATGTTTCCAAGTGGGTTGAAGCCATCGCTACACCAAAGGCGGATGCCAAAACAGTGCTAAAATTTTTAAATCGTAACATATTCACACGTTTTGGCATGCCTAGAGTGATCATAAGCGATGGTGGATCTCATTTTGTTAATGAACAGGTGGCAAAAGTGCTGGACAAATATCATATCAACCACAAGATAGCTTCGCCTTATCATCCCCAAACCAACGGGCAAGCAGAGATTTCCAATCGAGCAATCAAGAACATTCTCGAGAAGACAGTGTCAGAATCCCGTAAAGACTGGTCGGTAAGGATAGATGATGCCTTGTGGGCATATAGGACAGCATACAAAGCACCAACGGGTGCATCGCCTTTTCAAATGGTTTATGGTAAGGCATGTCATCTACCGGTGGAGGTAGAGCACAAAGCACTATGGGCCCTTCGTTTCTTCAATAGAGATGATAGTTTGGCGTATAAGAAGAGGAAGAATCAACTCCATGAACTTGAGGAATTCAGGTACCTAGCATGAGTCTAATAAAATGTATAAGGAAAACATGAAAAGGTACCATGATAAGAGAATCAAGAAGAAAGAGTTCAAGGTAGGCGACCTTGTATTACTATTCAACTCCAGACTCAAGCTCTTCCCAGGCAAATTGAAGTCTAAGTGGTCAGGACCGTTTATAATCAAGGAAATTAAACCCTACGGGGCCATTACTATTGAAGATGGTAAGACCAAAGACAGTTGGACCGTTAATGGAGAACGGTTAAAAAGCTACCTTGGGGGAGAGTTTGATAGAGAAGTATGCACAATCTCCCTGTTGAACTCCTAGTCAAAGGGGTTTAACCGTCGAGCCATGCGACGTTAAACGAAGCGCTTGTTGGGAGGCAACCCAACAGAGTAAGCACCTTTCAATTTAAGTAATTTTCTTTTATTTTATTCAGTTATCATCCATCAGTGCCATCAGCACAAGGGAAGTTGCAAAAGAGCGAAGTGGGGGAACAAGGAACAAAAGAATTTTTTTTTAAAAAGGATCGCGCCGCGCTGCAAAACAGAAAGATTTGCGCGCCGCGGAGATACGCTTGCGCGCCGCGGTACAGGGCTAAAAATAGGTCTTATTTTGAAACCCCCCACTTCCCCCTCATTCTATCTTTTACAACTTCCAAGCCCCAAAGACGCAACTGCTGGTTCAGAGCGCAAATCACTCACCTAGTACACTATTTCTCATCATTACTCAATCTACAGCAAGGTATGCTCCTCATTCTCTACTCTTGTGTTCTAGCCAGTGTGTTTCACTTGAAGGTAACCCTAAATCATGAGGTATTAGGAATTAAATGACATTTGTGTGAACCCTAGGGTAGAAGACATTGTTTTGTTGTTCAATTGCTCTGCTATGGTCTGACTAAGGGTGTTAGGGCCTTCAAAGAAGGTTCAGTGCAGGGAAGGAAGCCCTCAGATGCGCCGCAGCCGCGCCGCGGGAAACCGCAGTCGCGCCGCGGCTGGAGATTTTTGACAGATTTTGTTTTGTTTATCTGACCCTATATGCTGCTCTGTCATTGTTTGTGATAATTGCAGATGAATCCGGCCAAGAGAGTGCGCACCAAGTCCACAAGCTCTGGTCCTAGAGGATCCCGTGCTACTGCAAATCAAGCTGATAAGTTTTTAGGTCGGGCTCAAGCCGACAGGTTCAAGACTCTGGGCTCTAGAACCATCTTGGCTGAGAAAGTTGTTGTGCCGCGGGGAGATGAAGATGCTCCTTATGCTAATATGTGGGGTTTTCTGGAAAACAGGAATTGGGAAAAAGTGTTTGAACCACACACAGTGATTGACTATGACATAGTCAAGGAATTTTATGCCAATGCAATCAAGACTACTGATGAATCTGTCGCTTACTCTTATCAGTCCTATGTAAGAGGCAAAACTGTGGCGTTTGACAGAGAGTCAATCAGTGAATTCTTAGGGGAACCACTCCAATTGGGTGAGAATGAAAAATGCTTCTACCGGCAGAATGTCAACAATTGTGTCGACTTTGTGGAACTGATGACGGAGAACATTTGTACTAGGGGGCGAGGACCAGAGCTTAGTCGGCAAGGGAATCCAACTCACTACAACAGGAAGGATCTAAAGGTTTCAGCAAGGGGAATTCTGTCGGTGATCCTCTACAACATCCGACCAAGGACTCATGTCACCACCATTCCTCTTGATGTGGCTTTCTTAATAACCACAATCATGACGGAAAACTCTGTTGATGTCGCATTCATCCTCTCCCAGGAATTGCGACGAGCTGCTTTGAGTGACACACAGCATGGCATTAATGCCAAATGTGTGTTGCCATTACCTGGATTGATTATGGGTCTTTGTAAAGACGCCGGAGTGGAAATTCCTGCACAGGGACATCACGTTATTAACACTTTTATTGATGATGTTTTTATTGACAGGTTTTGTGCGAAGCCATATTACAGGGATCAAGCAACCGATCCTCCTCCAGCTGGACCTTCCGTTTCTGCAGCACCCCCTCAGGGTAGTGCCGCCCCTTTTGACCCTCTGGTAGCCCATCATTATTATTCTGCTATGTTTGAAGCAAATCAGAGGTCCCAGATCTTCCTGCACGATGCTATGCAGCAACAATTCAGGAACCTGTCTGTAGCTCCTGAAGAGAGAACTTTCCCAACCAGGGAAAGCTACTTCACTTACTGTGGTTGGCCGGAGACCAACCCTTTTCCTGTTGGGGGGGATGCAGGCACGGGTACAGGTGCAGACGCAGGTGGTACTGCTGGGGCCGATAACCAAGGCCAGGATAATGAGGCGGATATTGATGATGATATTGATGCTATGTTTGTGTGAGATTTGAGAGGAGATGTTTGTGTTAGTAATTGAGTTGATGATAAGACTGCTGTTTTGTTTTCTGTTTATCTGATCTAGACTCTAGTGAACCGTAGTGGTCACTATGACTTGTTTTGTTTGAATTAAGTTATGGTAAGTTTTGCAATTTGTTGTTTGAATTCAGTTTTAGTTTTTTTCCTCCAGTTAGAGTAAGTAGTCCCATAACAAAGCGGGAATCTCAAGCAAAGCATCAACAATGAAGCAACATGTATGAAAGTGGTAGTAAGTGAATGTTCAAAATTTTTGAGTTTCACTCTCTTTTTCAATAAGTAACAAAGCAGGTATGAATTTTTGAACTCAAACTCTTAATGTGTGCAATGAAACTTAAGGTGTTAGTAAATACTGTCAGAAGTTTTTTATGGTACACTATTGTATTGAATTGGTTTAGCCTTAACCATTGTGAGGAAAGCCTTCCATTGTTTACTATATGCAGGAGACCATCAATTGTCTTGACTTGTTTGTATCATGCTAAACCGGTTGTTGCATCGTTTGTGGAAATCTGTGAAAGTGATTTAGGCACTTATTTGAATCTGAGAGTTCTTTTAGCCTATTCTAACGCAACTTAATTTCTTCTGTGAGAGTGTGATCTTTTGCTAACCATTCTTTGAGCCTGAGGTCAAGATAAGAATCATAATATGCACCAAGGAAAATACCTGGTGAGTTTTGATCTCAATGAAAAGTTTTGTTCTGGATCATCAACCATAAAATTTGGTGATGTGTTTTCTCTTTGACCTTTTTAGAAAGTAGGGGAGCATTCATATAATCTGAATACAGGTTGATCTCCAAGTTGGGGAGAGTCACATTTAAAAGAAGAGTAAGTACTTATGGTAATCGGTGGAAGATAAAAGAAGTCGTAGCTTGAAAAAAAAAAAGAGAAGTAACAACGTTTGAATATAAAGATTGTTGAAAAAAAAAGTGAAAAAGAAGAATCAAGCTACGAATGAATGAAAAAAAAAGATGGACAGGTAAAGGAATTAGAGTTTTAGAGAAAAAGAAATAAGTTATGAATTGGATGCTTCCCTATATTAGGAACAACCCTTGATTATCTTCTTTTCTTTGAATCTAAACCGCATTACAACCCTAGAAAGACCTTCTGATTCTCAGATTCCACAGTACTTGATGCTAGCAATTTGGTGAACGTATGATATGGATCTTTGTTGATTTAATTGTTTGGAGGAGTGTTTAACCCCTCTTTTATTCATCATACTTTTTGATGAGAGTGATTAGTGCTGATTCAATTACAATTGTGTAGTGTTTTGAACTTCTGGAGGTAATTTGCTTTCAACGTTTGTTTCATGTGGATGTTCTGAGTTTGCAGGTAGAAGAGGAGTATTTGACTTGGTTAATGGATTGAACCACTTGAGAAAAACTTTTTGAAAAACTTGTTGTTTGATTGTCGGTAAACTTTGCTGGAGGTAAGTAATTTTGTTTAGGGACAAACAAAACTCTAAGTTGGGGAGAGTTTGTTAGGAGTAAATTAATGGTAAATTCATGTGTTAATATAAGTGATTTCTTCTCTAAACTGATGCAACTTGTGATGAATCCATAGGTTTTTATTAAGAATTGAACTGAATAAGTTTAGTTCGGGCGTAAAGCAAATCGAATCACTTGTGGGTGTTATTGTTGCAGGTTTTGAGCTGAATAAGAACTTAAGAAGAACATGAGGAGGAAAGAAAGCTGGAAGTCTCAAAGGCTGAAGAAAAAGATGGAAAGTACAAAGGGCGCGCCGCGCGAGTTCCTAGGCGCGCCGCGAAAATACTTCTGTTTGAGGGGCGCGCCGCGCCAGCCCGTTGCCGCGCCGCGGCCTCGGCGTTAAAAGCCCAAAAGTTCTGTTTTAAAGCCCTAGTTTTCCAAGTGGTTATATACTTTTGTGGGAGCGGAATTAGGAGATCTATCTGATTCTGAGCTGAGAACAACAATTGAAGGTGGATTCTTTACCAATTGAAGGCATTCTATTGATGAAGATGAATTCCTCCATTGATTCTTGTATGTTCTTCATATCTATGGAGAGCTAAATCCCTCTTGTTGAGTCTAAGGTAGTAGTTAACCTATGATTATACATTACCATTGATTAATTTCTGTGAACAATTATTTGAATTCATTATCAATAAGAAACCTTGTTTTTTAGTCTTAAATTATCGTTGAATCTTTGATCGAAAGAAAGGATTTAACTTTTGCCCTAGGTTACTATATTGATTCAATTGCAATTTGCAGAGATGGAATTGTAATTGGGTTTTCATAATTATCGTTCTTAATTACTATTATCGTTATTGTGGTTTGGAGAGATCGAATCTCATACCGGTAAAAGTCATCTAATTTGATTTGCAGACATGGAATCTTATTTGAGGATAAGTGAAGATAATGATTCAAAGGATTGTTCTATTGTGAATTAATTGATAATTGTATAGGATTAGGTTGATGAACCCTAAAGACTCAACATCTTTCTTTATTTGTTAACACAAAGTCCTTTACTTGCTTTTATTTTATTATTTGTTTTTGATATTATTATTAGTATAAAACAAACCAAACCAAATTTCTTAACTCAAAATAAACAACTATAGAACGGCAGTGATATTAACCAATTCCTGTGGATACGATATATTACAGAAAATATTTACCCACAAATACTTCCAACAATCACTAACCCATATCACTTTCCTGTGAAACCAAGAATAACACAAATAAACAACCAAACAACCGCAAGAATCGTGATTTACGAATTTGAATGAATGAGTGAATGTCAGAGTTTTACTTACTTGGTTGTAATGTAGAGAGTGGTTGGTGCTTCGCAATGAAGATTAGCGAGGGCTATGTCGACTTCGGGTTGGACGCGCATCAGTTCTTCACCGCTCTCTCTATCGGTTGTTGGATCTCCAGTTATCGATCATAACCCTAATGTCATTTCTTGTTCTCTTTTCATTTCTTTCTTTGCTTCAATTTTGTGACTGCGGCAGATCTAGGGTTTCATGTTAAAAGGAAATAGAAGAGAAGATGAGAGAGAACGGAATGAGGAGGAAGAAGAGAGAAGTGATTTTGAAATTAGAATAGTGGGCAATGAAAAAGTGACACTTGGTAGTTTCTTTGACATAATGTACCATTTGTCATTCTCTCATTAGTCTAAATTTAAAGTTGATGGTTAATTTGTTAGTTACGAAAATGACCTTTTGGTAGTGCAATTAAATTTTGATGAAAGGGTAATTTAGGTAGTTTGTCCAATTGAATATTAATGGGTAGATAGTAGATAGTAGATGGGTAGATAGTAGATAGTAGATATATAAATATAGTGATGTGATAAATAAATATGATAATTGGTCCTATTGAATTATTCCTTTGATCCATTCAAACGATGTTTTGTTAGATTTGCCGACAATTTATTCTTCTTGAAAGTGTGAGTTGTATTGTGAATTTAGATTTCATTGTATGCTTTCATTTTAGTTTTTTTAATAAGCAAATAAGTATATTAAAAAAATCTAATCTAAGGAATAATGTATGCTTTTATTTTAGTTTGTTGTATTGTGTTTTTTTTTTAAAGCAAGAGACTAATATTATAAATCAACCACCAACCGGTTCAACAAGTACAAGATCAAAAACCAAAGAAAATTACACACCGATTGCAACTTTAAGATAAGTAAAACAATGAGTTATTGCTAAACTCATAGAAATTACAATAGGATTGAGTAATTTTCCCTATAAAAGACCACCTCCACATTAAGGCCTTAACACTCCAAACCACATCCCCCGAGTTCCAAGAAGCATTGTTGAATACTATATCATTCCTTCGAAGCCACAAACTCCAAATAATAGCCAACCAAAAGATTCCCTCCTTTCCCTTTTTGACTTTCTTTTTCCGGCAAAACGAACTCCAATGACAAAACCCTCCTTAAAATTCGTAAAACTTTGATAGTTCATTCCTACCCAATCGGACATCTCCCTCCAAACAATAACGGAATTCCGACAAGATAAGAAGGAGTGTAATAACGATTCATGACTATCACCACATAAAGCACATTCTAAATTCGAGGAATAATTGAGAATACCTTTGCGAAAAAGAGAGTCTTTCGTCGGGAGCTTATTGAGGAAGCACCTCCAACCAAAGGCCTTCACTTTTACGGGCGCCTCCACCTTCCATATAGCGCTAAAAGCCGAATGGAAGCGATCATCCGGACCAAGAGGAATATGCTGCAAATTCAACCAATTATAACAAGAAGAGACGGCAAAGATGCCATCCACACCATGCTGCCACCTAGCCGTGTCGGGGCTGTCCGGCCGCAAAACCGGTGCACCATCCAGCAGCATACAAAGACGGTTGACATCATCACTAATTTGCAGCGGAGCGGCTGCCGGAATGCCGAAGTCCCCCCAAATCCACCTCCCTTCTCTCCAACCTCCCATAGCACCTATTGAAGCGTTTTGCAAAAGAGAAACATTAAAAATATCCGGAAAGAGATTCTTTAAAATTCCTCCGTTCAACCAATTACCATGCCAAAAGGATGTATAAAAACCGTGCCCAACCTGAAAAATAAAATTGTTAGTAAAAAATCAATTGGAAGCTTGTTCCCCAACGAAGCTAAATCCGCCCACCACACCGATGAAGTTTTTGTGGTCACGCTATAATTTAAACCACCGGTTGCCCTTAACTTCACATTCACATACCGCGCCTTTAAAACTCGAAACCACATCTCGTTAGAAGCCCCAAAAATCCTCCAATTCCACTTCATAAGAAGCGCTTTGTTAAACTCCTCCAACCTTCTAAAACCAAGCCCCCCTTTATCCTTCGGAAGACATAAGTCATTCCAACTCACCCAATGCATCTTCCTTTTCTCCTCCGATCCTCCCCACAAAAAATTACTTTGCAATTTATTCAATTCCCCAATCACTTTCAACGGAGCTTTGTAAAAAGATAATGTAAATATGGACAAACTACTCAACACCGATTTAATAAGCGTGATCCTCCCTCCCAAACTAATCCACCGGCCTTTCCACGAATTAAATCTCCTCTTAACACTATCCAAAAGAGGTTTCCAAAAGGAGACCCTCCTAGGATTAGAACCTATATAAATCCCGAGAAATTTAAACTTTTTGTCCCCCGTCCTACATGAAAGGAAATTAGTAGTAACTCCCATAAAGTGAGGATTAATATTAATCCCAATTAACTTACTCTTATGGTAGTTAATTCCCAATCTCGACACCAATTCAAAACCCCTCAAAATCGATTTTATGGCCCATAAATGCTTCCAACTCCCATCTCCAATTAACAAGGTGTCATTCGCAAATTGTAGCAAGTCTATAAAGCATCTACCGTTCACATTAATCCCAACATAATCTCCACCGCTCTTCCCACCAAAGCCTTTAAACCTTCCGCTACAATAACGAAAAGAAAAGGAACGAAATTGTATAATTTTATTATTATTCAATTATTTTATATTTAATATTAGTTCAACACTACACAATTAAAAAATATTTTTTAGATAATTTATTTAATTATTACATAATCCTAATATTTTTAAAAATCTTTGAAGTGCTTTAAATTTGCAGGAGACAACAATGTATTTTTTTTTTTAGTTCCATGCTAACATTTGTTCTATTAAATCTCAAGACAACAATGACACTCTCATATGTTTAAATATTTGGAAATGGATTGTATGCTTTTGACATCATTAAGCCTCCAAATTCCTGTGTCAATTATGTTTTTAATTCATCTAATCAATCTTTAAATAAGTGTTATTCTATTTCAGATTGTAAAAAGATAAATGTGATTAAATAGTATTGAGCTGGAATCAAATAGGTTAGAATATAATGTTTGACATGCATGACTTGATCATGCATCAAATTGTGGTCTCTAGATCCAATACATAACCTGAGTACAAAAGTTTTGCATTAGTTACATGATAAATTCTATGGATTAAATCCCTTCTTCATCAATTTGAAATCTCCATCACCAAGCTAAGTTACCCATAGGTTCCCGTGACAGCCTCAGTATTCAGTAATGTCCTTGCCTCCAATCTGTTACTTCACTCTCACACCGAGCATTTTGAAATAGATCTTTACTTTGTTCGTGAGAAACTTCAAGACAAAGCCAGTTAAGGGTTTCATATTACCTCTACCAAACAAACAACTGACATTCTAGTAAAACCTACTTCAATTGCAGTTTTTCTTAAATTCAAAATCAAACCTTAGAGTTCAAAGCACTTCACCCTTGAGTTTGCATGAGATATAAAGGATAATCATACTAAAGTATAAATTAAGAATTAATTCAACAGTACAAAATAGGCTAACTGTTTTCTGATATAGTTAGTTTAATTTGTTACTATTATTTCAATTTATTATTATCTAACAATTTTAGCTTAAGGTATATATAACTATAAGTAAAAAATAATGGAAACATAAGAAGTATAAGTATAGAGTAATTAATAGCCATGATATATGGCTAATTATTGTGCATACCATCAATAATTATGCTCATGACTTAGAAGCCTCTCAACAACTTGACTCATGGTGGGTCTAACATCTTTATCATCTGCTACACAATCCAAAGCAACATTTGCCAAAGTCTCCATTTTCTTAACATCATAATTTGCTTCTATTGTCGGGTCAACAATTTGTTCTACCCAACAACCAACTTCTAATCCTTTTCTCTTTTTTTCCCTAACCCATGTTACCAAACTCTCATGACACAACTCTTCTTTGATCTGTATACCAGTTGTTGGACTCTTTCCAGTAATCATCTCCAACACCACAACTCCATAGCTATAAACATCCACCTTTGATGTGATTTCCATGTTGAAAACCCATTCAGGTGCCATGTAACCTCTTGTCCCTCTTATCCTTGAAAATTTTGAATAACCAAGGTCATCCCTATTCAATAGCTTAGACAAACCAAAATCTGCCACCTTAGGTTGGTAATAAGAGTCAACAAGTATGTTTTGTGGCTTTATATCACAATGCAAAATCCACTCCAAACACTCTTCATGTAAATAAGCAAGACCCTTTGCAGTTCCTGTAGCTATGTTATACCTTTTATCCCAATCAAGTTCATTTGATGAGAGATTATCAGCTAAAGTACCCTTTTCCATGTACTCATAAACCAACAACCTATGCTTTCCCTCTGCACAATAACCCCACATTTCAATCAAGTTCATGTGGTTAAGCTTTCCAATGATGCTAACTTCAGCAAGAAACTCACTCTCACTCTCCTTGATTTGCTTCATGCAGACGCTTTATCGCAGCGACTCGATTATCCGATAAAACACCTTTATACACAGATCCTCCAGCACCTCTTCCAATCTCTTCACCAAAATCTTCTGTAGCTCGTTTCAACTCAGAGTAACTAAATTTCCTAAACCCTGCTGCTGCTAGAATATGCCTGTTATTGTCTTCATCAGAGTTCTTGCTTCTAAACAAGAAAACCCACGCCAGAAAAAATCCCAAGAGCTCAACTCCACCTAAACCACAAGCAAACCAAAGCATGAACTTCAAGGAACCATTTTCTCTCTCTTTTATGTATTCTCGCTCAAGTTTTACTACTCCATTAGTTGAACAAACCATTCCCATCCCATTTTGTTGAATCTTCATCTGATCAACAAAATCACTATTTTTTGGCAATTTCAAGTAGAATGACCCCACAAAACTCTGTAAACGATGGCCATTAAGTAACTGAATCTTCGGAAAACACCAAGAAACACCAGCATCTTCAGCTGTAAAAGTATACCGAAATCCAGCACAACCACAGAATTGCGAACACAGATCCTCACATTCTTTGTAAGTTTTATTCACAAAAAAACCATAATCATATCCATAAAAATCAACATGAGGTAAAGCCAAAAACCTTGACTCATTAGTCTTGTTACTGCAAGAAAGCTGAAAATTAGGTCTGCAACCTTGAATATTATCTTGATCATTAATCCAAACATAACCAGGTAAGCAAGAACACTTTCTACCATTCATCGGATCATTACTACAAGTACTATTCGGTCCACAAATCCCATGAACAAAACAAGGTCGTTGTTTAAATTGGCCGGAAACAAACCAACTTTGTTTCTCATCTTTTCTGCTATAAATGCGAACGTTACCATCATGGTCGAGTGTAAGTCTACGTTGCAACAATGTTCCATAATCAGAAGCATTGAAAACGAAATTATCAGAAGAACTAAACCTGCCAAATGAATCCAAAGAAGCGATTCTGCTACTGTTGAAAGTGTTAGTAACAGTGAACAAATATAAACATTGGGAAAGAGAAAGAACCTTTAGGTTAGGGTTATAATAGAATGAATCAAAAGTGTGTGAATAAGGGTTACATCAGAGTATAAATACCAAAAGTAAAGAAAGACCTAACTACCCTTATAAAGATACAATAAAATATAATAATTAATAATAATAACTAACATCTCCCCTCAAACTCAAGATGCATTAGCAGAGAGCATCGAGAGTTTGTCAATCAAAAAACGAAAACGTTTAATAGAATGCGTTTTCGTAAACAAATCAGCAATCTGTAAAGCAGATGAAACAAACGGTAGAGTAATTGTCCCTTCTTGAAGGTGATGCCGGGTGAAGTGACAATCAATCTCAATGTGTTTGGTACGTTCATGAAATACCGAGTTGTGGGCAATTTGAGTGGCACTTTTGTTATCACAATACATAGGAGTTGGCTCAGAAAGAATGACACCCATATCAGAAAGTAACCAACGCAACCAAACTATTTCAGTAGTGGTGGATGCCATAGCACGATACTCAGCTTCTGTAGAAGAACGAGAGACAATATCTTGTTTCTTACTCTTCCAAGAAATAAGAGAGTCTCCAAGAAAGACACAAAACCCTGTGGTTGACTTACGATCTGTGGGGTCGCCAGCCCAATCAGCATCAGAATAAGCACGTAATTCCAATGAGGACGATGAGGGAAAAAGAAGGCTCTGAAATTGGGTTCCCCGAAGATAACGACATATGCGAAGAACAGCTGCCCAATGCACTGTAGTAGGAGAGACAACAAATTGACTGACAACATGAACAGCATGAGCAATATCTGGTCTAGTAATCGTAAGGTACACCAAACTGCCAACTAAAGTACGATATAATGTGGGATCGGGTAGAGGAACACCATCAGATTGAGCATATTTCACATTCAACTCAAGAGGACTGTCTGCTACTCTAGTATCAGAAAGGCGAGCCTGTTCAAGAATGTTGGAAATATACTTAGATTGAGAAAGAAGATAGCCTCTAGGAGAGTAGGCAACTTCAATGCCCAAGAAGTAGCGAAGAGTTCCCAAATCTTTCATCTCAAACTGTTTGGCTAATTGTAGCTTCAAATCATTAATTCCATCCATATCATCACCGGTGATAATCATATCATCAACATATAATGAGAGTAAAATACGACCATGATAAGTGGTCTTGATAAACAAAGCAGAATCATGATCACTTGAGCGAAAGCCAATAGATTTAATCACTGTGGTAAACTTCTCAAACCAAGCTCGTGGAGCTTGTTTCAAACCATATAATGCCTTCTTCAACTTGCACACTTCCCCTTGATTATGAGAAACACCTTGCGGGGGTACCATATAAACTTCCTCTTGAAGGTCACCATTTAGAAATGCATTTTTAACATCCATTTGAGAAATATGCCATTGACGAACAGATGCAACTGCAATAAGAGTACGAATAGTAGTCATTTTAGCAACAGGAGCAAAAGTTTCTTCATAATCCATACCATATTGTTGAGAGAATCCCTTAGCAACAAGACGTGCTTTGTAGCGCTCAACTGATCCATCAGACTTAGTTTTGATCTTGTATATCCAACGAGACCCAATAGCACGTTTTCCAGGAGGAAGAGGTACTAATTCCCAAGTATCTGTTTTATGCAAAGCAGAAAGTTCTTCTGTCATAGCCCGCTGCCATAGAGGGTCAAGAATAGCCTCTTTATAGGAAGAGGGCTCAGACAAACTGTGGATAGAGGTTAGAAAAGAAGAAAAAGAAGAAGAGTAAATGGAATAGACAAAATCAGGCAATTGAGTAGACTTACGGTCACGAGAGGGATAACGCAAAGGTGGAGGATCAACAGTCGTAGGAGGTTCTTGGGTAGCCGTGGGGACAAGAGGGCTGTTAGTTTCTGGAGTATCAATAGTATCAGTCCTGCAATTCTCAAAACTACAATCACTAGAAATATTATCATTATTACCAAAAGGATCAATATGAGTGAGTTTTAAACTGTTAGTAATATAAGAATCAGAAGAAAGAGAGTAAAAAGGAATGTGTTCAAGAAAAACAACATGCCGAGAAACATACAATTTCCTTGCACCAGGATCGTAACAACGATAACCCTTTTGACCATCCCCATAACCAAGAAAGACACATATAGCAGAACGAGAAGACAACTTATTACGTTCTACTTGTGGGCGAAGAACAAAACAAGTAGAACCAAACACTTTCAACGAAGAATAATCAGGGATAGAGTTATACAATTTTTCAAAAGGAGACAAACCTGACGTGACAGACGATGGGATTCTATTAATAACATGAACAGCAGTAAGAACTGCTTCACCCCAAAATTCACTAGGAACCGAAGCAGACAACAAAAGAGAGCGAGCAGTCTCAATAATGTGACGGTGTTTCCTTTCAGCAACTCCATTCTGTTGAGGTGTATCAGTACAAGATGTTTGATGAATTGTACCATCAAAAGCAAGTAGTTCAGAAAATTTATTAGAGGTATATTCACCACCTAAATCACAACGGAAGCACTTTATAACAATATTATGTTGAGTCTTAACCATAGCACGAAACATACAATAAATGTCAAAAAATTCTGAACGATTTTTCATAAGATACACCCAACAATAACGAGTATAGTCATCAATAAATGAAACATAATATCTAGATCCACCCTTTGAAAGAAGCGGTGATGGACCCCATACATCAGAGTGAACTAAGTCAAACGGTGCATGTGAAATGGAAAGACTTTTACTAAATGGTAAAGCTGAAAATTTAGCAAGTTTACAACCACAACAATCAGAAATATCACTGGTTTGTAACTTTCCTAAAGCTCCAGTAGAAGCCAAATACTTTAATCTAGAAGCAGAGACATGTCCAAGACGGTAATGCCATAAATAAAAACTAGAAGACGAAGAATTTAAACGAAAAGATGATAATAAATCAGTTGTGGAAGTAGAGGTTGAAGCTGCAGTATCTGGGACTCTCAACTCCTCCAAAACATAAAGTCCCCCTTGTCTACGGCCTGTCCCAATCAGCCTCCCGGAATGAGGATCCTGCACACAACAAGAAGTGGAAGAAAACATAACTGAGTAACCAGAATCACACAATTGACTAACAGAAACAAGACTCAAAGTGAGGTCAGGAATATAATAAACATCAGATAATGACAAATTTGGTGAGGAGACAGAACCAATGCCTGCTAATGGCATATGAGTACCATCAGCAGTCATAATCGACATAGATGGTGCAGTATTCAAAGACACAAATGATTTAGCATCATATGACATATGGTGTGATGCTCCAGAGTCTAAAATCCAGATGGATGGAGAAATACCTGGAAAACAAGAGTTCAAACCTTTAGTAGATGAGGCAGACATGGCACGTGACTGAGTGGCAAGAAGCTTTTGTAGCTGCTCTGCAATATCAGATATTTGAGAAGTAGCCTCAGATGGATATGCATGATCAGAACCAGAACCAATGGTAGCAGGAGTAGCAGCAACAACATTGGATGATGGACTCTTGAAGTGTTTCTTATTTGCTTTCAACAATCTGGGACATTGTGCTTTCCAATGACCTTTCTCCTTACAAAAAGCACATTCATCAATACCAAGTCCAACCCTACCTTGAGGTTTTCCTTTATGAAATGGAGCAGCAAAAACAGATGGAGGGGTGGAGAGAACTCCTTTATTTGAAATCAAATTTGAGTGGGACTTTAGTCTAATTTCTTCTGCCAACAATTCATTAAAAACTGAATCAACACTCGGAAGAGGACTACGATGCAGAATACTCCCACGAAGTCCCTCAAAATCATCCCTAAGCGCCATCAAAAATTGAACCAAACGTTGCTCTTCTCTTTGATCAGTGTACGCTTTGACAACTTTCAACTCATCTGATTCCATAAGAGCCAGCTGATCCCACAAGTTACTCATCGCTGAATAGAATTCCTGAATGGTCATATTATTCTGTTTAAGAGCTCTAATATCACTCTCCAACTGATACCGTTTTGCAAAATTAGATTGAGCATACAAACGTTTCAAATGGTTCCAAACCTCCTTAGCGGTATCATATTTTGCTAGTTGCACACCTATTGACTGAGAAACAGAATTATTGATCCAAGTAAGAATCTTTGAATTACTAACATCCCATGTTTCCAACTCTTTTGCATATTTTGCTTCATCCTTTTTATCGGTAGGTTTACCCAAGGTTCCATCAACATAACTCCACATCCTTTTTCCTTTTAAAAAATTTTTCATCACATAACTCCAATAAGGATAATTTTCTCCATTGAGTTGGACACTAACCGACTGAAGAGAGTCATCTTTATCATTACTCATTGTAATCAATAGTGAAATAACCAAAACACCACAATTAAATAAACTATCAAATAAAATTGTTCCAAAGAGAACTAATAATAAAGGACACCTATTCTAATAATTCTAATAATAAAGGACAACTATTCTCACTGTATCAATGAACAATAATTTTCCTCCATTAGCATATCACCATCTAACAGCAACGACATAGTTCCTTTTTTTTTTTTTTCTTCTTTTCAATCTAAAAATAATGTGATCAATTGAATTCTCCACCTACCAACAATTCATTCTTGGAAGAATACAATGACACATATAAAGTAACTTCAACACCTACCAACAATTCAGATACACACTAGCTAAATGGAAACCGAAAGATTGAATTGAAACAGCGTCGGCCGGCACTAACAAATCAACATTAAAAAAAATATACGAACCCCTTTTCCGGTACAAACCACTTGCACAGTAGATCCAATTTAATCCAAGCTCTTTGATACCATGTTAGTAACAGTGAACAAATATAAACATTGGGAAAGAGAAAGAACCTTTAGGTTAGGGTTATAATAGAATGAATCAAAAGTGTGTGAATAAGGGTTACATCAGAGTATAAATACCAAAAGTAAAGAAAGACCTAACTACCCTTATAAAGATACAATAAAATATAATAATTAATAATAATAACTAACAGAAAGTCGATCTGCTACCACTACCAGCAGCACCGTTGCTAGTAACCCAAGGATCCGGCCAAAAAACACTTGAAACTCTTGGACCTTCGTAAAGAGGACGGAGAACGTTGTCGTTGTCGAAGAAGAGTTTGTAGAAACCAGATGAGGAATTAGTTTCGCTTCGAGATGAAACGAGTTTGGTGAATCTAGTGAGGGGTTGGTCTGGGAGAAGTGTATCGGTTGGGAAATCGAAGCTTTGCCATAGAGTGCTATTGCTATTGATGGAACCGTTTGTGTTTAGTTCTTGAAGAACAAGGTTACCGGTTTCATGTAAGAGTAATTGAAGTGGTTTTGATGAGGTAGTGTCTGTAGACCAAATATTAGATTGAGCTGCATCGGTTAAGACGAGGTTGCCGGTTTTGAGAATAGAAAGTGTTGAGCGTTTTCCGTTTACTGGTTGGTCACGATTTGCCATCCAAACAATGGTGGCGTTGTTGTTGTTAAGGTGTTTGTGTTTTTGCGTGAACCAAATGGCGAATGAATAAGCATTTTCACCTACGGGGTAGAAGCCTGCGGTGAATGTGCGTTTGGGTGAGAGTATGACGTTTTGTTGGGGGTTTTCTACTGAGAGGGAGAATGATGAGGTGTGGTGGAAATGGAGGAAGATGGTGAGGAGTGTGATGAAGATTTGGGATGGTGAAGGAGACATTGTTGCCAACTTGGCATGGTTTGGTAACTTGAGAAGAAGAATGGTGCTTTATTTGTTCTAACTAGAGACACTGTTGCCAACTTGGCATGGTTTGGTAACTTGGCATAATTGTATGTAGGGGACAACTTCTCTACCCATCACAAAAAGTTGGGTAGTGTACATTCAACCAATCATATGATGCCATTTAATTTTAACACAATTAATTATTTAATAAATATTACATTTGATTGTTGTTTTCAAGGCATTTTACATAGGAGGTAACATTACCCAACTTTTTGAGTTGGGTAGATAAGAATTTACCTTGTATGTAATTATGAGGAACATGTTATACATGATTTATCTTTTCATACACTAATAATTAAATTTTTTTATTTGTGTGAAATGCAAACGTTTTATAATTTGAAAAAAAAGAAGTAAATAGTAAAGTGGTACTAGTGTGTTTCATGTTTGATTTGTTTCGGTCAAAACAAAAATATGTTGTGGAAATTGTAGCAAGTGTGAATGCAATAATTTAAAATGGGTTTAATAAAGGAGAGAAGAAGAAAAAAAAATCAATTGTTACATACACACGTGTTACACGTGTTTGTCACATAAGGTATTTTGCGGTCCGATTTGTGCTAAATTGTTGGGTTTATGGATTGGTTCGATAGACCGAACTCATTTTAACAGCTCTACTTACACACACGGTACCAATGTAGTATACGGTCATTTGTTTTAGATTGTTTATTTTATATAAAAAAACTAAATAAGATAGTTAAACCAAAATTGGGTCTTGCTAACAAGTATTCTGAGGCACTCTTTAAGCATACTTAAATTAATAAATAAAATATTCTTTACAAAAATCAAGATTTACAAGGGTATTACTTAGCATTTTCCATAAAAATTATATGAAAAAATAAAAATGAAGAATGATACGTTTCCAAAATATAATAATAATTAAATGAATTTTTTTAAAAGAGATAATAAATAGGTGGCTATAATTCTTTCAAGATATAAAAATATTTGAATCAATAAAATATATATTAATGGGATTAATGGTTATGCACTGTGAATGTAAAAGTTTTACACTATCATTCCATCATAACCATTCATAATGATTATTTTATATATAATTAAAATAAAAGTCAAATATAACTTAAAATCCGACGGTTACAATAACTGACGGTGTAAAAGTACTTTACACCGTCAGTGTATTCCCATTAAATTATATATATATATATATATATATATATATATATATATATATATATATATATATATATATATATATATATATATATATTTTAGTTTTGGAGTTATTGTAAATAATATTTAAAGTTGTTTTATTATTATTTAATATTTTTATCAATAACTTTATGTTCTCGTTATTATTTAATATTTTGATCAGTAATTTTATGTTCACGTTATTATTAAACATTTTGATTAGTAACTTTATGTTTACGTTAATATTCAATATTTTGATCACTAACTTCATGTTCCCATTAATATTCAATATTTTGATTAGTAATTTAATATTTTCGTTAATATTAAATATTTTGATCAGTAATTTCATGTTCTAGTTAATATTCAATATTTTGATTGGTATCTTCATGTTTTCATTAATATTCAATAGTTTAATCAATAGCTTCATGTTCCTGTTAATATTCGATATTTTAATTAGTAGCTTCATGTTTCTGTTAATCATTCATAATAAAAAAGCAAGATGAGAACTTTGGCAAGTTTGCCAAATGTCATCATTCTAGGTGCCATACTATTTTTAAAATTTCCATTTAAAGTAATATAACTATTTTTGTTTTTAATACTTATATTGATTTTTTATATTTTTTTATTTCATTTCCACGTGAAACACCCCAACCCCTTCATATGGCTGTCTATTGGGATACATTCCTCATTTCCCAATTTTTTCTTTTTCCGCGCACAATAACAACTGAAGTTTATTGTTGTTTCTCAATTTTTTTCACGATAAAGCTCCAATTTGAATCTAGGTTTCTCATTCAGCCATTACTCTGCAACGCTTGAGCTTCTCCGAGATTTGTTGAAAGAGGCAAGTGAAGAGAAAATCGGAGACAATAAATTTTAGGTACACTATCTAATTTCTTGCTTCTGTGATTTCAATTCGGTTTCTTCTCCTCCGAATTATTCTTCTATTTGCGTTTCTTCTTCTACTTCTTGATTCTTGTGCGATTATGTTGCAGAGAAGCTGCTGCGTGGATGTTTAAAGGTTTGGATCGTTGAAGTTTTAATGAGTTGACGAAGAAGATGCTGACTCTGCTCATATTTTTGAGGTTCACTTTTCACTTTTATTGTTTTACATTCAATTGAAATTCTTTAATCTGAAAGTTCATGTAAAAATTTGGGTGTAGAAATTGAAGGAATCAGAAAGGAAACGGATGAATGGGTGTATCTACTTACATAAAACGCGAACATGTTTAATATAGACTATGAATATTATCATAACGGCGCTATAGCAATGCTGGTTTGTATGGGGGTGTTAGTGTCGTATAAATACTATGTAACATTTTTTACTACATAGCTGATCATTAAACAATGTTGGTTTGTGCAGGTTGTCGTCATTGTTGGTGTTGCTTTGCAAGTTCTGGAAATCGACGTATGCAAGTTCTGGAAATCGATTGGATCCTATCACAACCCATATAACTGTTGTAGCTTCTTTGTTTGCAGTTATAATATCGAGTAGCTCACAAACTTGAATTCTGCTCTGTTTATTCAACTATGGCAGGATATCAGTTCAGGTAGGGCTGATTAGAACGAATTATCTGATACAGGTCGGTATCCATTATTCCACGATCAATATATGCATCATTCAAATATTTTTTGTGTGGTAGTTCTATAATGTCCTTAAGGTCCTTTTGAGTTTGTTGTGAAAAACGATGTCAAGAACAAAATATAATAGGAATTAGGGAAGATAAGAAGAACACAAGAATTAGTTATAACTGTTATTCTTTTACTTTCTCTTAAAACAAGATTACAAGTTTACAAGAATAACAAATAACTTCTCTCACCTTAAATTAGGATTTGCAGCTTAGCAATGATGAGAGACTAGTATGCTATTTATAATAAAACCTAACATACTAACTAATGGGCTTTTTCACCAAGGCCCATTACACAAGCCAACTTAATAAACAAGCTAACTTAACAAATTAGGGTTTAAACACTAAAACCTAATTTAACATGCTAACAACCCTAGCATCTTCGACATCTGCATATGGGATGCTATTCATATAGGCTCTTTCGACATCAATACTGGGACACTGATCAATACTCAACTTGAATTGAGTGTTTGTTGGAGTCACAACTGGCTTCGAATTTGACATACCAAACTTTTCGAGAATCTTTCGTAGATATGCCTCTTGAGATAAGCATAACTTCGACTTCTTTCTATCTCTTCGAATGTCAATTCCAAGAATCCTGGAAGCAGCTCCCAGATCCTTCATATCGAACTCCTTATTAAGTTCAGCCTTCACCCTCGTCACATCTTCAACATTGTTGCTTGCTATAAGAATATCATCCACATAAAGCAACAAAATAACAAATGAATTACCAGGTCGAAATCTGAAGTAAACGTAGTGGTCGAACTGACTTTTAATGAAACTTATGTGTGACATGAACTTGTCGAATCTCCTATTCCACTGTCGAGGAGATTGTTTCAGCCCATACAAAGATCTCTTTAACTTGCACACATAATCTTCCTTCCCCTTTTCGACATACCCTTCAGGTTGCCTCATCAGGATCGTTTCATCTAGATCACCATACAAGAACGCAGTCTTCACATCCATCTGTTACAGTTCAAGATCGAACTGTGCCACCATGGCAAGCAACATTCGATTGGACATATGCTTCACAACAGGAGAAAACACATCATTGAAGTCGACACCTTCTTTCTGAGTGAAACTCCTTGCAACTAACCTTGCCTTGTATCTTTTCAACGTCACTGACCGAAATCATTCACTCCAGTGCACTTTTAAATCTCATACTTTGTAGAAGACATCTTCTTCGCGCTCACTGCACCAATTTGTTGTGAAAAACGATGTCAAGAACAAAATATAATAGGAATTAGGGCTGATCTAGATGAAACGATCCTGATGAGGCAACCTGAAGGGTATGTCGAAAAGGGGAAGGAAGATTATGTGTGCAAGTTGGACTCAGCTAATTTGGACTCGTTTCACATAATAGGGAATTAGGGAGGAGAAGAAGAACACAAGAATTGGTTATAACTACTATTCTTTTACTTTGTCTTAAAACAAGATTACAAGTTTACAAGAATAACAAATAACCTCTCTCACCCTAAATTAGGATTTGCAGCTTAGCAATGATGATAGACTAGTATGCTATTTATAATAAAACATAACATATTAACTAATGGGATTTTTCAGCAAGGCCCATTACACAAGCCAACTTAATAAACAAGCTAACTTAACAAATTAGGGTTTAAACACTAAAACCTAATTTAACATGCTAACAAGCCTAGCATCTTCGACATCTGCATGCTAGACCCATCTTCGACTACATCATGCACACTTCGACACCAGCATGCGAACAACCTTCGACTTCATGCTTAAATCTGTCGAACTGTCGAACCAAATAGCTACCCTTCGACCATACTAGAGTTCGATCCAATATCTCACAAATATCTACTATATTGTCAAATGCATTTCCAACCTTCTTAATAGAAACCTCTTCGTGTGTCTCTGTATTTACAACAACATTGATAATCAATTACATGGTTTCAGGTTTGGTTTATGTGTTTTAGTATACATCTAAATTATGATTCATGGTTATGTGTTGTAGTTTAAATCCATCCTTCTTGATAGAAGTACACAAGTAGACATATCACTTGTGGTATGAAATGATTCAACTTGCTAGAGAATATTAAAGTGTTGTGTGTTTATTTATCTTCATTCCAACACTTGCAATTTGTTTATTAAGACCAATCATAAGAGCTTATTTGGACTTTAAGACATAAACATTGTAAATATTTGGAAGAAATTAAAGGCTTCAAGTTTTAAGGAATGCACTTAAACATGTATATGGAATAACTGTTCATTTATTTCATCGCAGATGGAGTGAAGCCGGTCTATCGGACGAGCTACCAAGATGAGAAGATAGTCAGCTGGAGCAACGTCAAGGCATAAGTCACGACAAATGCCAGAATAAGTGCAAGTAACAAAATCATCTTTTTCGGCAAGATTGTGCAATTCGATACCATAAAGAATTGATTTCCGGATGTTGGTGCAGACAACCTGATTAAGTTTTGGGATGTGGATAGTACCAATGTTCTTATTGAAATAATAGCTGACAACGTCTTCCCGTGGTATAGTCCTTTTACTTTCGATATTCAGATACATTTTTTGTGAAAACTATTTGACACTGTTGGTACCTTGAATAATGTATTCGTCAGGTTAGTTATTTCATTTATGTTTCAGATTGAATTTAAAATGCGCTTTTGCTTATTCCTATTTTTATGATGGTGAAATGATTTCCAATAAACCTTCGAATTATTTACATCAATTATCAGTGAATAATGTTAATTTAGTTTCCTTTACTACCAGAAATTTTGAAATCAAAAAGAGATATTTGCTATTGGAGTTGTGCTAGGTAGCTACATGGCACTTATGATAGTATAATTTTTCTGGCTCATGAAAGATACCGACTTCTTCCCGGTAATAATTTATACTTCATGTTCCTTCAGTACTTTATATGGTCTAACTGCCTTCATACTTTTGTTGATTTTACCATAAGCACTCATAGACAAATATGGATGAGACGGGCATACGCATGAGATCTTTCTATGATTGATTGTTCTGCTGTGTTAAGGGTTTGTCCTTGGATGAATTTATGTCTTCTTAGCAATAATCGTTGGGGTATTTTATTTTTGGTTTTCTATAAAGAGTCTATTGGTCTAGCGTTTTCGCCATTAATATCATCTAAAAATAGAATCCCTTACAGCTTAATCAATCCCTTACAGCTCTGGTTAAGCTTCATTTCTGGTTTAATGGATTCCTTAATAGATTTTAATTTTAGAATTCAACATATCAACCTTAAATATTTAAATGTCAACTAATCAGTCATTGAATGTGGACAAATCCTATTTGAAAATACATCTCCTTTAACACATTGTGTGCTCAAAATACAGCTCCAGTTTATTGGATTGCAAAATGTTTGTAAATGTGGCTTGCCGTGGTTTTTCCGGTATTTTTCGATTATGTTATGTTTCGTCTGATGTTTTTTATATTGTAAGCAGGGGCCTCATTCTGATATTTATGGACCAATTTCAGGAAGTACTACTGCATGTGTCAAATAATGTTAATCTTAGCAAGTCTAATATAAGATGCTCAATATTTTATGTTCAACACTTTTTTTTGATAAGCAATGATTTGTATATAATTATGAATGAGAATACAAATTGTATTCAACACATACACAAAGACAGACTGCCCAACTCAAAAACAACAAACCTACAAACCTCCTAATTACATAAAATTTATTGGGCTATGTCTCCATTCATAGAAGGAACAAAAAACTTTCTGCTTGTTGCCTATATTCAGCCACCACCAGGAATACATCTGCACATTATGGAATATTTCATCAATGTCTCGTACCCCATTCTCGAATATTACATCGTTTCGCTGCTTCCATATACACCATGATGTACACATCCATATCACTGCTGCTCTCCTTACAGAACAAAGTTTACTCATCCTTTCTACCATCTGCTTTAAATAACTGCAACAGTCACCAGCATACCCTTGATCCAAGCCTAGCCAATTCGCAACCTTCTCCCACACCCTTCGAGCCACATCACAGTCTAGAAAGAGATGTCGTATATCTCCCTCCTGCGAGCAACCAAACACACAGAAACACCTTTCATCATTCTCTAAAATACCTCTTTTGACCAGCTGCTCACGTGTTGCTAATCTGTCTTGCAATAGTCTCCACCCGAATATTTTCACCTTGGAAGGCATCCATGAATGCCACAGCACTTTCAGTGCAACTTTTACACATACCTGAACCTCCATCACATCCACTCCCATAATCAATTTACGGTAATAATCTCTAACAACATATACCCTTTCACCACCAATCGGCCAGGAGAATCCATCCGGAACAAATCTTTTTGGAGCTACTTTAGTCAAAATTTGTTGTAGCTCTTCCACCTCTGCAGCAGCCTCAGCATTCAGTGCATTCCTTGAGTTCTCCAACTTCCAATGCCACGAGTTTTCCGACCACCATCCCATATCCTGTACGGTGTCATACCCCAAAATTTGCCTTCCATATTCCATTTACAATGATTCAAAGTTCAAGATTCAATTCCAAAGCTCTGCTCAAACAATCCCAAGATCCACAGTCAACTGATCCAAACCTAAAGGTCAACTACAATCAAAGCATGATTCAAACCTATGCTCATTGGTCAAACATCAAGTATAGAAGTGCATAACCATCATTTGATCAAAGAATGATCATGATTCCACTAATAGAAACTCAGAGATGAACAAATACAAAAAGGTTCAAATTAGGGTTTCTTAGGAGAAAGTCAACCCAACTTTGACCGGGCATAACTTTCACATGGAATATCAGAAATTACTCACTCAAAGCCTATTTTGAAGAAAATTTGATTCTCTACAACTTTGTCTCTCACAAGCCAAGGCCAAAAATGCTTCATTCAAGAGATATGGTCAAAGAGATTATAGGTCCTCCAAAAAGTCAATAAAATATACCTTTTGGGTCAAAGCTCATAACTCGAGCATGGAAGCTTCAATGGGGATGAAACCAAAAGGAGTGTTTAGAGGACTCTTTGAGTTTTCCAAAAAGTCCAGGAACACCTCCATATGTTAAAAATTGAAGAAGTTATGACTTGCACAAGTTGGGCGATTTAGAGAAGATGCGCTTAAAGCAAAGTGGAGAAGTTTGGTATTTTGAACCATTGGGCCTAAAATATGGATTCCAAACATGATCACGGGCCTTATAATGATCTTTTATTAATTATTTTATTTTA
Organism: Vicia villosa; assembly: GCF_029867415.1. NCBI lineage: Eukaryota > Viridiplantae > Streptophyta > Magnoliopsida > Fabales > Fabaceae > Vicia > Vicia villosa. Next base: position 87,019,729 of record NC_081182.1, read on the forward strand.
TAATATTTACCTTATTTATTTGAATTTTTAATTCATTTAAATGTGGATAAATTATTATAAATATAAAAAAATTAGTTTTAAGTCAAAGATTTGATTTTTGTAACCAATCCCAATCATCCAAACACCATATTTATGGTATAATTTCGTGTGCTAAAGGGGATTAAAAAGAGAAAATCAAAATTTTGCCAAAATAGGAAAGATTTCATGGTATTTCAATCAAGTTCCAATCAAATTTTTTTGTCATCAAAGAACAAGATTTAAAGGGATTTGGTGCAAGAATTATTGACCTAATGGAGTATACTATAAGTATGTAACATACTCAATTGGAAAAGGGGGTTGTTTTGGCCGACATACATACAGTGCAAAGTTTCAAAAACTGCAAATTCAGTGGCCATGGCAAAAGGAGCTTAAGGCCAATTCAGGCCACCCCACGCGTCCCAAACAATCCCTCGGTCATCTCTGGACAGGTTGGATCATTATAAGTCGTCGCCGCTCCTGGAATCCCGTCATAAAGGGTCACGGTTTTGGCAAGAAAAACTGGTGTTTCGATTCTTTTTATACAGACCTCATAAATTGATTTTGGTTATATGTTTGAGTTTATACTGATGTTTTTAATCTTTCTGCAGAGTTAATTAAGTTTTGGTGCTGTTTTGAAAGAACCACCATTGTTAAGGGTTCTTAGCTTCGATTTGGGGTTTTCATGAATATGTAAAATTGGACCAAACTAAAGCTATTTTCATGTTTATAATACAATTACTAATCGAACCGTGTGATTCTTTCGTATTTATTGGCCATGGCATGTGAATGCGAAATTTGCAGAATTGAAGAAGAATGAGGAAGACGACGGGCTAGCTACAGTATCCGCGCGTTGCATTTTTTGAATTTTGGTCTATTCGTTTATTTTTATATATCATGGTCCGTGATCGTCGCTTTAACAATAGATGTGCGCATCGCGTTTGGCTATGAGGATTAACTGGTAATCGCTGGGACCTGGGTTCGATCCCAGCGTCCGTCACGTATTTTTTCTTATTTCCTTTGGTACCACACACTTCCAGATCCAGTGGTTCCCACGTGCAAGAACCCACAATACGCCGTCACATCCGGACCATACAATCACATCACAAGCAGATCTAAAGGCCAAGAGCGCAGTCCTACCATGGGATTTCCCAGGTGCGCTGCACATAATCACCACCCAGGTTTCTTTATAGATTTTATTTATTTATTTGTTATTTAGTTATTTAGGTTAAATATTAATTTAATTACATTTAATTTAATTAATTTGTTAATTAGGGTTAGAATATAAATTAGGATTAGAAATATGAGTATTTTAGAATTATTTTCCCGATTTTTCTCAATGATTCGATTTAATTTGTTTTAACCTTTTAATTATAAAAAACCATAAAAATCCTATAAAATATATTAAGATATTAGGGTTCGCTCAATCCCATTGGCCGGTGGCCAAAGTATTAGGATTAGGGTTTTCCAACCGACTTAGGTACTTAGCCAAGCAATTTAATTTATCATCCGCTTCGATTAAATCAATTGATCGCGGTGGGTAATAATCAAATAATTATTTAATTCTTAAATATAAATATAAACGACAATTTATTCTGCTAAATGGTTTTAACCAAAGCTATTGGTTACGATGATTAACAGTTTCCTTTCATCAAAATTCGTTATTATTTGTAATCGAATCTATCGATTATGAGGAGTAACGATAATCAAAATACGCACATTTGCTATTCGTGATAATCGAATCTATCGATTATAGTGGTTAGCAATCCTCCCTCCAATCCGTTGGCCATGGTAATCAAACCTATTGATTATCGCGACTAATGGTAACAAATTAAAACCAGGGTTGTACGCCCAAATCCTAAAACACTCAAAATACACTAAACCACGATACTACGGTGTTTCAACACTGCGATGTTCACAACTACGATAAGGTAATTCAAAATACCTTCGAACTTCGTATTTCAAAACAACTTCAAATACACTTCATATCAATTCTAAGGCGTACAACCCTGTGCCCGAACTACGTTGACTCTGATTCTCCATAAGGAGATACGTAGGCACTTGGCAACAAGGCGAGTCCCCCTCCCTAAAATCTCAATTTTCCCCTATTCAATTCCTTAGCCATAAACCTTTATCTTTGAATGTTAGCCTTTAGGAAAGGGTTGAGGGTGCCTAACACCTTCCCTCGACCTGAATATAGTATCTTACCCCGATCTCTAAACTGCGTAGGGTTTCCTATTCGCCCTTCAGAATAGGTGGCGACTCTAAATCTTTAATTTTTAGGGCAGGTTGCTACAGCTGGCGACTCTGCTGGGGAACCACTATAATGGTGAATACTATGCTCCTATAGGTTTTGGCAGGGTTTAGGTTTGGCATTTTTTAGGGTTTGGCAAACTTGCCATTTTTAGGGTTTGGGGGAGGTTCATCTTTTAATAAATATTAAGTTATTTTTTAAATCATTTGTTTATTTTTATTTGTTTTTGTTTTCCTGGAATGTTCATTTGCCTGCCTTAAAATGTTTGATTATATATTATATGCATTGCTGGTATTTTCTATGTTATGTTAAACCCTAAGTGTGGGAGTTAACTTTGAGATCAATAGGGGAGTATGAATCGCCTACGAGTCTCATTGATAACTCCACTCGGAGTGGGTTGAGTATTCGGAAATGTCCAAAACGAGGCTTGACTTTGTTGAGGGCTGGACTGGATACTTGGCTGATCTCTCCGAGAACCTACCCCAAAAATTCGAACCTCATGGATAAAATGAGTTGTTCTAAAATCCGAAGAGACAAAAAAGTCTCGGAGGCTACGAACGACCCCATGAGACCTTCTAGAACCCCCCTATAAAAAGGTTGGCTCCCAAGAGCCGCTACGTCGAACCTATGAACTTATGTGATTATGTGCTATATGTATATATATGTGTTGATCATTTTTTTTATTGTTTCTTTTTCCATTCGTCATACATCAGGGGCATTCTTGCATCATATTTTATTCAAAAAAAAAAAGAAAGAAAAAAGGATATCATACATATCATGCATGGCATACACATCATTTTCATGACATTAAGAGAAGATTCCTCTTCTATCTCACGAACAAGGGACCATTGGGAAGAATAACCTAACATCCCGACTGTCTTATCAAATAAGGTTTCAGCAAAAGAGATCAATGGATCAGCTGGAACAGAATCAATCCGCTCTTCGTGAGGAGGTGGATCAACTAAAGGTTAGTATGGAAGAAGTTAAAGGAGGTATGACTCAGATGCTAGGATTCATGAAGGCCCTCCTGGATAAACAAGAAAAAGAAAAAGAGGTTCAGTCTGGGGATACCCTGGTTCAGGATGAGATCCCTAACGACGAAAACCCGCTGCTAGGATTTGTTTCAGGCTTTGGCCCAGCTAAGGACAAACCTCAGCCCCGATCTGTCAGGAGATCTATCCAGTTCCAAGAGAAAGGAGAGACCTCCCAAGAAGGATTTGTCCCCACTCCACAAGCGAAAGGGACAATCCGCACAGTTCGCATTCCTGCTAGCAATGTCCCTAAGGACGAAGATTTCCTGGATCTACAATACGGGGTGCAAGAGGTGGACAATACAGACCAAGCACCTTAGACGCAACAGTCTAATCCCGACTCTAGGGAAGACTCCAAGGATAGTGAACAAATCAAGGCGCTGGAAGAAAGACTAAAAGCGATAGAAGGATACGATGCCTTCGATGTGGATGCCTTCGAAATGAGTTTGGTCTCAGACTTGACTATCCCTCGCAAATTCAAGATTCCCGATTTCGAGAAATACAAAGGACTCACATGTCCGAGGAATCACTTGCGCATGTATGTGCGGAAAATGGCTGCTTACGCCCACGATCAAAAGCTAATGATACATTGCTTTCAAGAAAGCTTAAGCGGAGCGTCTATTGACTGGTACATGCAATTAGAGAAGTCTTTTGTCCGAAGCTGGAATGATCTGGCCAACACCTTCTTAAAGCATTACAAGTACAACCTGGACATGGCACCCAATCGAATGCAATTACAAAACATGTCACAGAAGAAGGACGAATCATTCAAGGAGTATGCCCAAAGGTGGAGGGAAATGGCTTCTCGAGTCCAACCTCCCCTAATGGAAAAAGAACTGGTGGACATATTTATGAGCACCTTGCAAGGACCATACTACGACAAGATGGTCGGAAGCATATCTTCAGGGTTCTCGGACTTGGTAGTCATTGGTGAGAGAATTGAAGATGGAATCAAAAATGGGAAGATACAAGGGGCACCCTCAGGTTCTTATCACACAAAGAAGTCATATGACGGAAAAAAGGAACCCAACACCGTTGGAGCAATCCTGGTTAATCAGACACCAACACTACAACAGAAGGATCAACAAAAACAACATGGTGGCCAACGCCCCTGGAGGTCCAAGCAAAAACGATCGTTTACCCCATTGCACATGCCGCTGTCTCAAGCTCTGCAACATCTGCTCAGTCAGAACTTGGTAACTCTGCTGCCTCCATACTCAGCTCCGGCTAACCCCGCTCCCGGGTACAAGCATCATGCTAGGTGCGCTTATCATTCAGATAGTCCTGGTCATAATACAGAGGATTGTGGGCTGTTGAAGCATAAGATACAAGATTTAATTGACGGAGGGCTCATTGAGTTCGAAGATCCTAGCAAGTCTAACACCATAGGTGGCTAGAAGGAGGATTTCTTAGATCATTAGTTTTGTTTCCATTCACAATTTATTTCCGTTTGTTTAAACATTAGTCTTATGACATATGCTATGTACTTTTCAAAAATCATTAATGCATTGCTTACGTTTGTCTTGATTCATTCCTAGTGTTCTCACTATATTTAAAACTGTGTTTTTACTCGGTTTTCTCATTTGTGATATTCAACTCTCGTTAAAAGTCGTACACCTTTAGAGGGAGAATGACGAAAATGATACCACAATTTCATACACTACGCTTTCGAACAGACCGTGTTGACGATGTACAGGCATTGTTTCAATTCCTAAGTAACGGAGATATAAGGATGTTAATCCCTCGTCAACCCCTTTGAGCCTAAAGAAGTAGGAGTTTTCCTTCATGTAAAATAAAACCCTTAATACATGACCTAGGGTAGGGTAGTTGCTCAGTTAACTTAATTATTCCAAGTTGTTCCTTTGAACATAATCACCGATGGTTCCCCGTCATCATTAATTCCGGCAGTCAATATCCGCAAAGAAAAAAAAAGAAAAAGCATTACAAGAGCCTGCTAAGTCAAAACCTATTAAGGAGACTTAGGCAAAATTGGGGCATCCCGCTGACTGTAGTTTTAAAACAAACAGTTCAGAAAAAGTTAGGGATAACAAAGTCGAAAAAAGGTTACTATGTACCTTCGACAAAAGGAAAATATTACAAAAAAGGAGAATGACTGTCTTTGCAGATAAACCTTTGGTTTTTGAACCATCATGTCAATGTCATAATCCCCAAACTCTTTTGGAGACTAAACGCATGACTAACTGAGCATAGGACTGGAGAACATCACGAAGGTTGGGATGGGTACAAATAAACTTTGAGCCTCTATCTTGTGTTTCTTTAAACCGTGAACCAGACCACGTTACAACCCTGAAAAGTCCTAACTGAAGCATGGTTAGTTCGAAAGCATATCGTTACTAAAGGTATCCCGACTCCTTAAGGTCTACTATAACTCTTGAGTTGATGTCACTTTCTTACAAAAAAAAAACTTTGTTTTACTCAAAAATGTTTTTAAACTTTCAAGACAGACGTATGCATTTGAATTTCATTATAAAGTACACTTGTCTATATATATTTAAATGTTAACATCAGGGAGAAGTTGCATGAGGCATGGCTAATGACTAAAAAAATCCTACCGGCGGATGAAATAGCTTCTAAAAAAAAAAGAAAAAGCTTATCAAAAGAAGAAGCATCTCTTGCACATGACTGAGATAGCTAAGATATACACAGGGCATAACCCGTCATTTTCCCATTTACATGGGGCAATCCAATCAAAATCCATGGAATCTCTCAAGGACGCTGAATAGCCCATGGGGCAAGTCCCTTACCCGGAGGCACGTTGCAAAAATCACTCAGTATCAGATGGGGTCAATACCACTCTCACATCCTTTATAGGATATTTCTCAATCTGTCCATATAGTCTTCTTTAAGACATGTTCAAATACTTTTTACCCTTTCCAGGAGCCTTTTTCAGACAGTCTTTTAAAGACCCATCTTCTTATCCTTTCTATTTTTCAAACCCTTTCAGACAGTCTTCTCTAAGACATATTCCTTTCTAAGAGCCTTTTCTAGGTAGTCTTCTGTAAGACATCTCTTAACTTTTTTTAGTAAGTCTTTTAAGACATATTCAAACTTCTCTTATGCTTTTAAGAACCTTGTCAAACTTTGTTTAAAGTACAGAGTCTTTTCTAAGACAGTTCACCATCCTTTCCAGGGTAATCTTCTTCAAGATGTCTTTTCCTAAGTTTTGTTGAAAACATCACAAAAAACAGTCTTTATCCTCTATAGGAATCTTTTTGACCCTCTGCACAAATATATCCCTTTGAGCTTTGTTTAAAGCGCTATCTTGCTTAAGACAATTTCCCATTCTTTCCAAGGACCTCTTCAGGTAATCTTATAAAAGACATCATCTCATTCTGAGTACTCAGCAAATCACTGTCCGTCAGGCGCGACCGAAATGCATGACTCATTCTATTTCAAACCAACACTTAGCGTCAAGGAGACCTCTAAATTGGTCTAATCAAAGACGATCATTCCTGATAAAGACCCTTAAATGGGGAAACCACGTTCAGAGGGTTTTCCTAAAACAGAGGCATACAATCCAGAATCCTATTAACTAGGGGCATGTCTTTCAAGAAACACTGGGGCAATGCATATCAGGCAAGGCATGGTGAAATTCGAGTTCCCTCGAAAGGTTCCTCCTTCAGATTAAAGGGCACGTCTCTCAAAATTTCTGATATTCGGGAAGTCACACTGGCATCATACAAAGAGCATCACTGCGTAATTAATCTTCCCACACCTGTACTATTCACGTCCCGCAGTGTGGGATCGGCACACATGCATAATTCTCATTTATTTTGAGAATCTCATTACATGACACATGCATCATGACATTGCATAAAACTAACGCTGCCTTTTCAGGTCACTTCATAATCAAAAGGATGTTATCATCCAATTACAGTGCAAATACGATTGTATCAACGATTCAATCTTAACAGATACAATTCCAATACCTAATTCCAAGTCTTTCTTCAAAGACAATCCAGAAGCAATCAAAGAATTTCTTACCTCTCCAGGTAGTCTTGTCCAAAACAATTATCCTAACCTTTCCAAGCAGTCTTGTGTAAGACATATCCTGACCTTTTCTAGGTAGTTTTGTTTAAAACATCCCACAACCTTTATAGGTAGTTTTGTTGAAAACGTCTCATGTCCTTTAGAGGAATCTGTTTAGGTGAGTTTTGTTTAAAACGTTTCATATCCTTCATAGGAACCTTTCTAGGTAGTTTTGTTTAAAACGTTTCATGTCCTTTATAGGAACCTTTCTAGGTAGTTTTGTTTAAAACGTCTTATGTCCTTTATAGGAACCTTTCTAGGTAGTTTTGTTTAAAATATATCATTCCCTTTATAGGAACCTTTCTAGGTATTTTTGTTTAAAACGTCTCACGACCTTTATAGGAACCTTTCGAGGTAGTTTTGTTTAAAACATATCGTGTCTTTTATAGGAACCTTTATAGGTAGTTTTGTTTAAAACACGCCATATCCTTTATAGGAACCTTTATAGGTAGTTTTGTTTAAAACGTATCATGCCCTTTATAGGAACCTTTCTAGGTAGTTTTGTCTAAAACATGCCATGTCCTTTATAGGAACTTTCCCAGATAGTTTTGTTTAAAACATACAATGCCCTTTATAGGAACCTGTCTAGGTAGTTTTGTTTAAAACATATCGTGCCCTCTATAGGAACCTTTATAGGTAGTTTTGTTTAAAGCGCGTCATGTCCTTTATAGGAACCTTTCGAGGTAGTTTGGTTTAAAACGTTTCATGTCCTGTATAGGAACCTGTCGAGGTAGTTTTGTTTAAAACGTTTCATATCCTTTATAGGAACCTGTCTAGGTGGTTTTGTTTAAAACATATCGCGTCCTTTATAGGAACTTTTCGAGTTAGTTTTGTTTAAAACGCTTCATGTCCTTTATAGGAACCCTTCGAGGTAGTTTTGTTTAAAAACGTTTCATGTCCTTTATAGGAACTTGTCTAGGTAGTTTTGTTCAAAACATATCACATCCTTTATAGGAACCTTTCTAGGTAGTTTTGTTTAAAACATATCGTATCCCGTCTAAGAGCCTTTCCAGGTGAGTCTCATTTAAGACATATCATGTCTTTCCAGGTAGCCTTCTTAAAATGTTTGTCCAATATTTTCTAAGACACACTTAGTTCTTTTAAAGAACTCCTTAGTTAGTCTTCTCCAAGACATTCTTCAAGGCCTAAGCTTCTTCGCATCAACCTTCGATACACCCGATCCAAGGACCTCTTGAGGTAGTCTTATGTAAGACATTACTTCCTCTCTCCTTAGATACAATCAAATGATCCAGGTCTGAAAAGCATATGCTTTAGACAAGTATCCTGTCAAACAACTGGATGGCATTTATAGGCCCATCTCCCACAGAACTCCTTCCCTACGCAAGCAAATTTCAGGGCATTTCAGTGTCCAATCATCTTCTACCTCTTCAGGTTCAAGAAGATTGAACAGGGGCAGCTGTCATACCCCAAAATTTGCCTTCCATATTCCATTTACAATGATTCAAAGTTCAAGATTCAATTCCAAAGCTCTGCTCAAACAATCCCAAGATCCACAGTCAACTGATCCAAACCTAAAGGTCAACTACAATCAAAGCATGATTCAAACCTATGCTCATTGGTCAAACATCAAGTATAGAAGTGCATAACCATCATTTGATCAAAGAATGATCATGATTCCACTAATAGAAACTCAGAGATGAACAAATACAAAAAGGTTCAAATTAGGGTTTCTTAGGAGAAAGTCAACCCAACTTTGACCGGGCATAACTTTCACATGGAATATCAGAAATTACTCACTCAAAGTCTATTTTGAAGAAAATTTGATTCTCTACAACTTTGTCTCTCACAAGCCAAGGCCAAAAATGCTTCATTCAAGAGATATGGTCAAAGAGATTATAGGTCCTCCAAAAAGTCAATAAAATATACCTTTTGGGTCAAAGCTCATAACTCGAGCATGGAAGCTTCAATGGGGATGAAACCAAAAGGAGTGTTTAGAGGACTCTTTGAGTTTTCCAAAAAGTCCAGGAACACCTCCATATGTTAAAAATTGAAGAAGTTATGACTTGCACAAGTTGGGCGATTTAGAGAAGATGCGCTTAAAGCAAAGTGGAGAAGTTTGGTATTTTGAACCATTGGGCCTAAAATATGGATTCCAAACATGATCACGGGCCTTATAATGATCTTTTATTAATTATTTTATTTTATAATATTTACCTTATTTATTTGAATTTTTAATTCATTTAAATGTGGATAAATTATTATAAATATAAAAAAATTAGTTTTAAGTCAAAGATTTGATTTTTGTAACCAATCCCAATCATCCAAACACCATATTTATGGTATAATTTCGTGTGCTAAAGGGGATTAAAAAGAGAAAATCAAAATTTTGCCAAAATAGGAAAGATTTCATGGTATTTCAATCAAGTTCCAATCAAATTTTTTTGTCATCAAAGAACAAGATTTAAAGGGATTTGGTGCAAGAATTATTGACCTAATGGAGTATACTATAAGTATGTAACATACTCAATTGGAAAAGGGGGTTGTTTTGGCCGACATACATACAGTGCAAAGTTTCAAAAACTGCAAATTCAGTGGCCATGGCAAAAGGAGCTTAAGGCCAATTCAGGCCACCCCACGCGTCCCAAACAATCCCTCGGTCATCTCTAGACAGGTTGGATCATCATAAGTCGTCGCCGCTCCTGGAATCCCGTCATAAAGGGTCACGGTTTTGGCAAGAAAAACTGGTGTTTCGATTCTTTTTATACAGACCTCATAAATTGATTTTGGTTGTATGTTTGAGTTTATACTGATGTTTTTAATTTTTCTGCAGAGTTAATTAAGTTTTGGTGCTGTTTTGAAAGAACCACCATTGTTAAGGGTTCTTAGCTTCGATTTGGGGTTTTCATGAATATGTAAAATTGGACCAAACTAAAGCTATTTTCATGTTTATAATACAATTACTAATCGAACCGTGTGATTCTTTCGTATTTATTGGCCATGGCATGTGAATGCGAAATTTGCAGAATTGAAGAAGAATGAGGAAGACGACGGGCTAGCTACAGTATCCGCGCGTTGCATTTTTTGAATTTTGGTCTATTCGTTTATTTTTATATATCATGGTCCGTGATCGTCGCTTTAACAATAGATGTGCGCAGCGCGTTTGGCTATGAGGATTAACTGGTAATCGCTGGGACCTGGGTTCGATCCCAGCATCCGTCACGTATTTTTTCTTATTTCCTTTGGTAGCACACACTTCCAGATCCAGTGGTTCCCACGTGCAAGAACCCACAATACGCCGTCACATCCGGACCATACAATCACATCACAAGCAGATCTAAAGGCCAAGAGCGCAACCATGGGATTTCCTAGGTGCGCTGCACATAATCACCACCCAGGTTTCTTTGTAGATTTTATTTATTTATTTGTTATTTAGTTATTTAGGTTAAATATTAATTTAATTACATTTAATTTAATTAATTTGTTAATTAGGGTTAGAATATAAATTAGGATTAGAAATATGAGTATTTTAGAATTATTTTCCCGATTTTTCTCAATGATTCGATTTAATTTGTTTTAACCTTTTAATTATAAAAAACCATAAAAATCCTATAAAATATATTAAGATATTAGGGTTCGCTCAATCCCATTGGCCGGTGGCCAAAGTATTAGGATTAGGGTTTTCCAACCGACTTAGGTACTTAGCCAAGCAATTTAATTTATTATCCGCTTCGATTAAATCAATTGATCGCGGTGGGTAATAATCAAATAATTATTTAATTCTTAAATATAAATATAAACGACAATTTATTCTGCTAAATGGTTTTAACCAAAGCTATTGGTTACGATGATTAGCAGTTTCCTTTCATCAAAATTCGTTATTATTTGTAATCGAATCTATCGATTATGAGGAGTAACGATAATCAAAATACGCACATTTGCTATTCGTGATAATCGAATCTATCGATTATAGTGGTTAGCAATCCTCCCTCCAATCCGTTGGCCATGGTAATCAAACCTATTGATTATCGCGACTAATGGTAACAAATTAAAACCAGGGTTGTACGCCCAAATCCTAAAACACTCAAAATACACTAAACCACGATACTACGGTGTTTCAACACTGCGATGTTCACAACTACGATAAGGTAATTCAAAATACCTTCGAACTTCGTATTTCAAAACAACTTCAAATACACTTCATATCAATTCTAAGGCGTACAACCCTGTGCCCGAACTACGTTGACTCTGATTCTCCATAAGGAGATACGTAGGCACTTGGCAACAAGGCGAGTCCCCCTCCCTAAAATCTCAATTTTCCCCTATTCAATTCCTTAGCCATAAACCTTTATCTTTGAATGTTAGCCTTTAGGAAAGGGTTGAGGGTGCCTAACACCTTCCCTCGACCTGAATATAGTATCTTACCCCGATCTCTAAACTGCGTAGGGTTTCCTATTCGCCCTTCAGAATAGGTGGTGACTCTAAATCTTTAATTTTTAGGGCAGGTTGCTACAGCTGGCGACTCTGCTGGGGAACCACTATAATGGTGAATACTATGCTCCTATAGGTTTTGGCAGGGTTTAGGTTTGGCATTTTTTAGGGTTTGGCAAACTTGCCATTTTTAGGGTTTGGGGGAGGTTCATCTTTTAATAAATATTAAGTTATTTTTTAAATCATTTGTTTATTTGTATTTGTTTTTGTTTTCCTGGAATGTTCATTTGCCTGCCTTAAAATGTTTGATTATATATTATATGCATTGCTGGTATTTTCTATGTTATGTTAAACCCTAAGTGTGGGAGTTAACTTTGAGATCAATAGGGGAGTATGAATCGCCTACGAGTCTCATTGATAACTCCACTCGGAGTGGGTTGAGTATTCGGAAATGTCCAAAACGAGGCTTGACTTTGTTGAGGGCTGGACTGGATACTTGGCTGATCTCTCCGAGAACCTACCCCAAAAATTCGAACCTCATGGATAAAATGAGTTGTTCTAAAATCCGAAGAGACAAAAAAGTCTCAGAGGCTACGAACGACCCCATGAGACCTTCTAGAACCCCCCTATAAAAGTTGGCTCCCAAGAGCCGCTACGTCGAACCTATGAATTTATGTGATTATGTGCTATATGTATATATATGTGTTGATCATTTTTTTTATTGTTTCTTTTTCCATTCGTCATACATCAGGGGCATTCTTGCATCATATTTTATTCAAAAAAAAAAGAAAGAAAAAAGGATATCATACATATCATGCATGGCATACACATCATTTTCATGACATTAAGAGAAGATTCCTCTTCTATCTCACGAACAAGGGACCATTGGGAAGAATAACCTAACATCCCGACCGTCTTATCAAATAAGGTTTCAGCAAAAGAGATCAATGGATCAGCTGGAACAGAATCAATCCGCTCTTCGTGAGGAGGTGGATCAACTAAAGGTTAGTATGGAAGAAGTTAAAGGAGGTATGACTCAGATGCTAGGATTCATGAAGGCCCTCCTGGATAAACAAGAAAAAGAAAAAGAGGTTCAGTCTGGGGATACCCTGGTTCAGGATGAGACCCCTAACGACGAAAACCCGCTGCTAGGATTTGTTTCAGGCTTTGGCCCAGCTAAGGACAAACCTCAGCCCCGATCTGTCAGGAGAGCTATCCAGTTCCAAGAGAAAGGAGAGACCTCCCAAGAAGGATTTGTCCCCACTCCACAAGCGAAAGGGACAATCCGCACAGTTCGCATTCCTGCTAGCAATGTCCCTAAGGACGAAGATTTCCTGGATCTACAATACGGGGTCGCATCCCTCCCTCCTCATAGTCTCGCGCGCCTCCCTCTCTCCCCCTTCGAATTCGTTTTCGCGGTCGCATCGCAGTTGTGTCGTGTTCGCGTTCGTATCGAGTTCGTGTTCGCACTTCGGTTAGATCTTCATTCTGTAAGCTTCGAATCTTGAATTAAGTGCTTAATTGTTGATCATTATATGAATTTGGATCTAGATCTTTATCTTGCTCTTAATTTGTGGATGATTGATCGGTGAATTTGTTTGTTTTCTTGCTCGAAGCGATAATGTTCATGTGAATTGTGGTTAGGTTTGATGTTTATTGCATATAATTGATGTGTGTTGATGGATTGTGATATTCGTGTTCATATCTATGATTCGTTGATGGATTCGTGCGCATAATTGTTAACGTTCATGCATGTTACTTGCGACACACTTAAAGTGTTTGTATAAATGCATGCGGTGGTTTTTCTACTTGATAATTGACTTGCTTGATGCTTAAACCATAACTCGAACATGTTTGTGGCTGGATCAATATCGCATGTATTAATTCTTGATGTCGTTGTTGCATTAACATGATCGTTTTTTTGGTTGACGTGTCGCTTTCGCGCTTTGCTCATAACATGTTTCGTGTTGATGTGTGGTGGTGTTTAGGCCTTACTTCTGTAAACGTTTCATTGCGTATAGCCTGTAATTTGATGCTCGTTTATGATTAATTTTGAATTGGCACGGTTTTGGATTGAGTGCAAATGGCTCTGAGGCTTTAAAAATGCATAAAAACTTGTTTTGCTACGCCAGGAACCGGGTTGTCCCAGGCGGGAACCGGCTCCCACTCAATCCAAAATTGCTGGTTTTCTGTGTTTTAGTACCAGGAACCGGGTTGTCCCTAGGTGGGAACCGGTTCCTGCGTTGTTTTACCCTCTATTTGTGTGCCAGGAACCGGGTTGTCCCTAGGTGGGAACCGGTTCCCAGTTTTCTGTTTCTGTGATTTAGTACTAGGAACCGGGTTGTCCCTAGGTGGGAACCAGTTCCCAGTTTTCTGTCTCTGGTTTTTTGTACCAGGAACCGGGTTGTCCTATGTAGGAACCGATTCCTGTGTGTTATTTTGTGTTTTCTTTTCCAACTTCTATCTTGCATAACTTTTCACTAGTAACTCCGATTTGCACGTTCTTTATATCGTTGGAAAGCTTATGAGATGTACTATCTAGTTAGATGCTTGGTTTATATTAATTTGTAGATCATCCATGTTTGATTTCTCTTTGATGTCTCATCGTCCATTTCATGTTTATATTACTTGCCCGTTCCTTTTCGCTTATAATTCAATAACGCAATTCCGATTGCGGTGTGTTGTTATCTCTAACGTGTGTGCTAGTGTGCAAGGCTTTTGGATAGTCACCGATCGACGCTCATTGCTTGAGTGTTCCTCTTTACTTGCAGAACACGATTTCCTTCATTCGTATTGTGTTCTCATCTTGGAGATGCATTCCTATCACTTTATATCTGCTTGTTTGGTTTGCTTGTTCCTCTTGCAGGTGTATTGTGATTGTGTTCGACGCGCGTGTCGACCTTTGTGTGCTTTCATGGCTAATCGGTGTGCTGACTATTTGCTTTTGCTTTGCTAGCTCGCTTGCGGGATTCTAGTTTCTTCGCTTTGCTTCGCTTTAGTTTACGGATCATCATCCGTTTGGTACTGATTCCGTTTCATTTTATTTCTCTCGCACTTTATCGCTTTCTCGCATCATCCTTTAACATGAGAAGTAGGACCTAGACATGCATCTGGCCAAGCCCTCGAAAGAGGCTCTGTTTTTGTTGGTGTGTTTACATTTGTGCTTTTCGGCAGGGAGTCACAGTGTAATAAGTCCTATATGGCACTCTGTTAAGTCCTCATGGAAGGCACGCAGAAATGGTTAGCAATCAACCCCCGCCTAGTCTCATCGAGTCCGTTCAGTAAGCGCACGCTACGCGTTGCTTGCTTCTGAACCTGCACAAGATCTTGTTATCGAATATGTCAGGAAAAGGGTTCATGTAGCCGGACCCCCCGCATTTCCTATAGCTCGCGTCGCTCGACGTTGATGCTCGGTGTACGCACGCACCGTTTTCCTTTACGATCCGTGACGGCTTGGTTGCTGAGAGGGGTCCGCCCTCTTGTCTATGGCACGATCATTTTCGCGAGGTCTAATGCTTGGTTGACTTGGGTTGGGTTGCTCCCCTTGGCTATGGCGGGACCGCTTTTCTACCACTCGGTCAGTACCGTTGGTTTTGTTTGCTTTACGAGCGGATGCTCGTTTGTGTGCTCATTGTTTGCTTTCGCCTTTTCCCTCGTAGGTTGTTAGTTTAGTTTAGACTTGTACCCTTTGTATGATAACATTAGGTAGCAAGCTTCCCCCCTTAGCTTAGGTTTTCCTCATGCATCTTTAAAACACAAACCACACTCTTTGATTTTCTTTTCTTAAGAGCTTGTTATTTCCGCTCCATTCCCAGCATAAGTCTCCAAAGGTCGAGCAGCGGAGTGCGAATGTAACTCGTTCACCTAAAAAACACAAAACAAACAGAAATTAGTTAGCTGAGCTACGGTAGCTCTGATTCTGCAAAACAGATACGTAGGCAACGGGGTAGGGCCCGTGCGAGTATAATCCTTTCTTTTCCCTACATTTTGCATGCATTTTAGTTTAGATTAGCGTAGATTTGTTACACCCCTATAAATATAGACACAAGCGTGGATACCATCGAGTACGATGGGCGTGAGGGGTGCTAACACCTTCCCCTCGCGTAACTGACTCCCTTACCCTTTTTTCTCTGGTCGTGAGACCGTTGTTTTGTTTTATGGTTTGCTGGCATTCCCTTCCTTTTCAGGATAAATATGTTAGTGGTGACTCTGTTAATTTTCGCGGTAGCGACACATGACACGTATTTTAAAAAAAGCCAAATAGTAAATCGGCAAATTCGAGAGCACAGAGTTGATGAGAACAACTTTTCCCCCTATTGATAACAGTCTCCCAATCGAAGGTGATAATTTAGCTCTCATGCTATCGACAATGTTATTCCAGAAAGTAGCTCTTCGCAGATTACCACCTACTGTTATTCCAAGAAACCTGAATGGTAATCTTCCTAGTCTACAGCACAAGAACTAGCTTGCTTCTTGTAGATAGAAATCATCAACCATAATCCCAAAGAGCTTACTCTTCCACATATTAACTCTCAAGCCCGACACCATCTCGAAACCTTGCAAAATTACTTTTATTGCCCATAAGTTGCTCCATGATCCATCCCCCACTAATATAGTGTCGTTGGCAAACTGTAGTAGTCCGTAAGTTGTCCCTTCACTAGCTCCAAAGCCTTTGAATTCTCCTCTAGCCACTGACTGCCGTACCAATCCTGCCAACCCTTCTGCAACAATTGTATACAGGAAAGGGGATAGTGGATCCCCTTGCCGAAGTCCTCTATAAACTTTGAATTCGGCAGTGGGGCTTCCATTCACCAGAATTGACAAATTACTATTGAAAACCCCCACTGACATCCACTTCATCCATCTAGTTCCAAAACCCATCTTGCTCAACATCTCTTTCAAAAAATCCCAGTCAACACAATCATAAGCCTGTGCAAAATCTACTTTGAACAATACACAGCTTTTCTTGTTTCTTTTGGCCAGGTCTACAATCTCATTAGTTAGCAGCACACCATCTAGTATTTGTCTACCCGGGACAAAGGCTGTTTGAGATTTTGAAATCAACTTACCAATAACCCTCCTCAGTCTTCCAACTAATAATTTTGTAAACACTACCTATGAGGCATATCGGTCAATACTCCTCCAAACCTTGTGGATTCTCCACCTTAGGAATAAGGGCTATAAATGACGTTGTCATAGCTCTAGGAAGAGATGCCTTATGATAGAAATCTTGTACACATTGAATAATGTCATTCCCCACAACATCCCAACACCTCCTTATAAAATCAAGATTAAATTCGTCGGGTCCTGGACTCCTATCTCCCTCACAGTTAAAAACCACATCTCTGATTTCCTCCCTTGAAAATTCTTCCTCCAAAGCTTCCCTTTCCACATCCAATAACTTGTTAAAGTGAATTCCCTCCAATCTTGGTCTAGGATTTTCCTGCTTCTTAAACCTCTTCTCAAATACCTCTTTCACTTCCCTCTTAATCTCGTCCACCCCTACTAATAGTCCTTGATCTGTTTGGATCTCAACTAATGAATTTTTTATTATTCTTGCTCTCACCTTGGAATGAAAAAACCTTGTGTTATTATCTCCTTCTTTGATCCATTTCGTTCTTGCTTTCTGTTTTAACATACTCTCCTTGTGATTTAGATTTCTCCAAATATTTTCTTGAATTTGTTTCCTTTTTGCATTAATCTCCTGGCTAAGTTGAATTGTAGTGTTTGTGTCTTCATCCTCTAATCCATTCAGCACCTCCACATCTTCCTCAAGCTTCAAATCCATCCATCCAAACACACTTTGATTCCACCATCTCAACCTCTCCCTTAACCTTTTGAATTTTTCCTTTAGGGTAAAAGCACTACTGCCCATGATAGTATGCGACTCCCATTCCATCTTCACAAATTTTAAGAACGCCTCATGTTCATACCAACTATTAAAAACTTTGAAG
Source organism: Vicia villosa (assembly GCF_029867415.1). NCBI lineage: Eukaryota > Viridiplantae > Streptophyta > Magnoliopsida > Fabales > Fabaceae > Vicia > Vicia villosa. Next base: position 87,037,422 of record NC_081182.1, read on the forward strand.
GGCTTAGGTCCCCAATCGAGGTTACTTGTCTTCACCCAAACCGGCCTATGGTCTGATATATCTTTGCTTCCTGTAACTTGCGCCACAACCTTCCAAAGGTTAATAATGCCCTCAGAGAGTAATATCCTGTCAATTCTACTTCTTTCTTTACCGCTAGAACTAATCCACGTAAACTTATTCCCTAATACTGGTAAATCCACCAGCTCCATAAGTTCTATGAACTTTGAAAACTCCTCCATCTCCACCCTGTTAGCTTGAATTTTCCCCTTTCTTTCCTCCCCTACTTTTACTGCATTAAAATCCCCCCAATAATCCACTCACCTAGTGGTAATTTGTTCTTCCACTCCAATAAATTGCTCCATAACACTCTCTTTTCAAAGATGCAACATGAAGAGTATATATTAACAAAATAATAATTAGTACCTTTCCATACTGCATTCACCCCCAGCAATCCTTTTCCTTTAAAACGGAATGAAGGCTCTATGATTCCTTTCCTCCATATTGTTGCCATTCCTCCCGACTGACCGTCAGAGCTTGCAGCAGACCATTCGCAATCCTCCACATCCCACATACTTTTTATAATTTTATCCTCCATATGCTCAATTTTTGTTTCCTCAATGAAGCAAACATCCGCCCTCGCCTTTGTAACAATCTGACAAATTCGTCTTCTCTTGACCGAACTTCCGCCCCCTTATATTAAACGTGCCAATATTCATGATTCACCAGTTGTTTTCTCCTTCCCAACTCCAAAACATTGACGTTCTCGTTCTTCAATTTCTCTTACAATCCCTTCAAAAACTTCATCATCCTCGTCACCCTCAATCCCTAAGTCTTTGATTGATTTCCACACTTTTGTCGGCATACCATCAATTGAATTCCAGATTCTCTTATTTCCTTGCTTTACACCCGAATCAACAATCGAATCTCCACACACCATGGTCCCAATCGAATTCCTCGAATTACCCCCGACCCTCTCATCTTGCAGTGGTGATAGGTTCATAGTTAATTGAAAATTAGGGTTACCTTGTGAATGTAGTAAAGTAGAAAAGTATGATGGTGCAAAAGGGATTTTGATGTTCTCATAAATCTCTTGCACCGGTTTTAACTTCTTGGGCTTCCTCATAACACACGGCCCACAAGAAGAACTAGAAATTGAATCTGAAATTTGGTCACCCCCAGCAGGCCCACTACTAGAATTGGGTTCGATATGGCCCACTCCTTTGGTCCCCCCATTATGAAAGTGTAATTCTACCAGTTTAAATCCACCTTTTATTTGTCCCTTTCCTACTTTTGTCTGACTCTCTACATCGACACTTCCACAACCATGACCCACATTTAATGCTCCCTTTCCATCAGCAATTAATGTTGACTTTACATATAGTAGTTCTTCTGCATCTTGTCCAATCCTTTCCATTACGTTGCTTGTATTTTCCTGATTATCCCCTGGCTCTGCATTTTGTACGTACAAGCCATTCCTATGATGCTCCCTAATGTTGTGAAGAGTTACATCCATGCAAACCCTCAGATCTTCCACTCCCATATCTCTTCTAGCCGATCCTACCCTACCTTCTAACACCCTATTACAGCCCCCAACAACTTCATCCACCCCTTCCTCGTCGCTCTCTGCCCACCCTCCGTCTTCCGACTCCGATGAGCTTCTATATTGAACACCTTCACCCCAATCCTTTGGCACAACAATCCTCTTAGGACCATGTGATTCCTCCATTAGCTTTATGAAATAAACATGATCATTTACACCAATATTAATGCTCTCATTTAGAACCATTGAATATTTAGTTCTGATTAAGAACCGAGCAACATCCATCGTAGCATTTTCCTTTGTTTCTTTGTCCATGCACACGAAAAGACCAACCGTTTTTGATATAAACTCAAAAAACTTTTGGTTCCAAACATGACAAGGTAGTCCAAAACATCGCATCCAAGTCAACCTCTCGTTGTCCACATCTGCCGGACTCCAAGGGTGAATGTCCATAAACCATTTTTCTGCCCAGTCTACATCTTCCTTTATCAAAGTTTCGATTTCTCCAGTTTCAAGTTCCTCAAGAAGACACAAGTTAGCTCCAAGAGGTGTGGCCTTGATCCTAAAATAACCTTCAGCATGAAAAGCCTTTTGAACATTGTATGTCATCCCCTATTTTTCTACAACACCAACAAAAGCGGCTTCAAATCTTCTTTGATCACCTTTCTCCACGTCAAACTGCAAATGTGCAAATTTAGGTCTACTTTCCTTACTGAAACCTCCTCCTTTCTTTTTCCAGCCTTCATCCCTCCTATCCTACAATCCTCCATACCCCTGCACCACTTGAGCATACGAGACATTATCCTTTATTTCTTGATAATGCATGGAATTCTTCCTATTTTCTCCTACACCAACTCTCGCCTGACGCCCCTTCTTAGCCCCGCCACCTTTTTGTTCTGCTCCCCTTTGAAACCGAGGAATATTCACATGTATCTTTCTTCCCTTGATAATAATGTTGTCCAACACCACCTCCAACAACCTTGAATCCGCTACCTTTCGGAATCTGACAAATCCATACCGCCTCCCCCGTTTGTCTCTCTTAGATGGTATCACAACTTCTACAACCATACCAGAATATGTAAATATGTTGAACATTTCTTTTTCCCCATAATCTTCTGGGAACTCTGAGAAGAAGAAGCTTGTGGGCTCCTCTTCATCTCCTATGCCTTTCCCTTTTTGTAAACCCCACCAACTTTCCAGCTTCCTTCTTGGTTTCTCATGGCGTTTTGATACCACTTTCCACTCCCCATTTTCTCTCAGCTCTCTTTCTCTCTCCTCTTTCTCTCTCATATTTGCTATCTAGCTCTTCAGGTTTTCATCCATACAGTATTCTCATGCAAAATGGTTGTAGCAGTCTAAATTTGTCTTTAAGGTAATATATTAAAATTATTTTTAAAATTTAAGTACTAAACAATTTTTTTTTTTTCAATTCTCTTAAAAAAAGTTTCTCAAAATTTAAGTGCCAAACAAATATTCTCATTTCTTAATATTTAAAAATATTGTAGTCTTTCTGAAATACTACTTACAACTTATAACTTCAGCCTCAAGGATATACAAGCCTTGTTTCTTCACGCCTCTCATGACTTCCTTCGACCCATTCATGACTCTTGGGATACTTTTCTCTCCTTGGAAAATATATCCTTTATTGTCGAATTCACCAAGAGAAAGAAAATTTCTCTTCAAATCAGGAACAAACCTGACTTCAGTCAACAACCTTATTGACTCATCATGGAGCTTGAATCTCACATATCCAACACCTGCAATCTTGCAAGCTTTGGTGTTTCCCAGCAATACTGATCCACCATCTTGATCACATAATTCCTCGAATAGGTCTTTGTTTGGAGTTATGTGCCAAATGCAACCTGAATCCATAATCCACTCTCTTCTCGAGTCACTGCTTGAAACCACAAGAACATCAAATGATTCGAAATCATCTTGAACAATGGCTGCTGTAATACGGTGAACTAACTTTTAAAGTAATGTTGCGGATAGCAAGAGTCACCATCGACTTTTATTTTATCCAATTGGGAAAGGCTAAAAGAACAGGAAAGACCTTTTGAAAAGATTTTGAGTTCGGGGGGGGGGGGGGTAAGTTATACAAAGGGAAGGTGTAAGGCACTGATCGGGAAATAGCAAGTGTACTACTCTTTACCGATGTAGTTATTAAAGTGGAGATTTATCCAAGTATCGATCACAGGGACTACGGATAAAATATAAGCCAGGACTAGATTTCAATTGAACAAAAAGCTATGGTTGGTTTTTGATTTGTTTGATAAAAGCTACTAATTGTTTATAATTAAAAACGATAAGTAATTGATAATTTGGTACAAATATGAGAAGACATGCTAAGGTTGATGTATAAATCTTACATGACTCCTTGAGAACACCGTTGTTAACGAAAAGATGTGATTACACATGAGTATCAATTCTATAAAATAGTTTTCCCTAATTCCTTAGTGGAGAACTTCTTAATACTTAAAAGTCAATTTCAATTCCTCAATAATTGAATTTAGTATCAAGACATTATGCATTGTAATCTAGAATGGATGATCACTACAGTAAAATCCTTATTCCTAAGCGATTTATCGGTAGTGTTTTAATTCAAAATGCATTAGGGAGGTGTGTCACGCCTAGCCCTAACCGTAGATCAATAAAATATTTTCCAATATAATAAAAGCATTAAAAACTTTGAATCATAAACTCAATTTATAAAAACATCAAATTCATCAACAACGGTTTTAACAAGTCATTACATGAAAAGATTTAGGAACATCACCCGAGCATAGAATAGTTTAGCTACTCATAGTGTTTAAGAAAATAACAAGAGTAAATGTAGTCATTACAAGAAATTATCGGTCGATATGATCTCCAATCGCGAGTGCTTTTGAAGATCTCTTCCAAATCCCTTGATTGCTCTTTCTCTGTAATTCTCTATTCTCAATGATCCAAGATCCTTCTCCTACTCAGAATTAGGTCTATGTATTGCAGATTCAAGTTCTGAACCGGTGAAAAGTCCGAACTACCCTTAATGAGGTTGGGGTCTTTTAAAAATAGAAAACAAGAAAAGTTCTCGCGCCTGCCAACACGGGTCGTGTCCTGTGACACGGGCGCCCGTGTTGGCCCCCTGTCCCATGCTTTGAATTTTCTTCCTCCCAGACTTCCTGACACGGGCCGTGTCCCGTGACACGGGCGGCCGTGTCAGGCCACTGATTTGCCATCTTGGCTTTTCCTTCCTGCTTCCTGACACGGGCCGTGTCCCATGACACGGGTACCCGTGTCAGACCACTGTATGCACCAAATCCTCATCCTTGCTTCGATTCCAGCTACTTTGGCTCTGCATTCTTCTTGTGGACTTTAACACGTAGACCTGAAACATAATTACTACCGAAACAAGCATCAAAGCATCTTAAAAACCATGAGATTATAGCATCAAAACAAAACAAACAACTTAAACTAGACTTTCAAAATACGAATAAAAACTATGAAAGACGGACAATTATGTTACCGAATTGATGAGATTTATGCCAAGAGATTGATGAAAACACAGTACAAATTGGTGGCCGATCACAACCCCAAACTTAGCTCGTTGCTTGTCCTCAAGCAATGCCTGGTAGCTCAAATCAAGATCACCCCTGAATTCATACTTCCACAATACAACCGTGTTTTTCGCAACTCGACTTCCACCATTCCGGTCATTCATGCTAGCTTTTACTCCCCGAGTCTTCCGCTTCACTCTCACATTAAAATTCTCTTTCACCTTTTAGCTTTTTCACACTTCTCACCAAGTCTCTCACGGTTAAAAGCAATTCACTCATACATCACGATATGCAATATCAACTCTTAAATTTGAACAAATTCTACTTTCATACACAACATTTTTGCACACACTTTTTGAGGTCTTTGGGGTGTAACGGGGCTTAGGACAGGTGGGATATGCAAGGAATGGATAAACAAAGGTTTTTGGGGCTCGACAATCATGTTGTTTTTCTAGTTATTGTGCTTATTTTATAACCATGGGGTTTAACATTGACTCTCAAACTTCACTCAATCATACGAGTGTTTCAACCATCACCAAGTCATATAGTCGGGACAAGTGTGTTTTTATGAGTTCTATGCATTTTCCTCTTTTTTTTTTCTTTTTTTTTCTCGGAGCATTCACAAGTCTCCGCATATTTTTTTTATATTCATTATTATTTTTTTTCTCTTGCCCCTCTCTATTTTTTTTAACAAAGTTCACCACCCCAAACTTAGAATTTCTGCACAATTTCTACATCCACAACATTTATGCCGAGCACGGGTAAAAAAGGACATATTTTTTTTCTTTTGGCTTAGGGGTAATAGATGCGGTTTAAAACAAACAAACAAGGGATACAGGCTCAAAGGGGTTTGCAATGGTTAACATAATTAAGGGACGGCTAAAAGGCTTAAGGGGAAACAAAAACGTGCCTCAGTGTGTGTTACAATGTAGTGTCATATGAGTAGAACTTACGCAAATTCAAAGTGATAAAAACATACCTGACTACTCTCTCATGATGATAACTTTCTGGCTTTTTATGATCTCACCATGTTGGGCATAACTTACAGGATCCCGAGCACTTATAGTGTAGTGTCGCTTCTTTTCCGGTTCGTCTGTACTAACTTTCAATCTCAGTCTGGTGTCATCAAATTGCGTCCAACTATTTCTTTCAGTTGTATCAGCTTTCAGGGGTGCAAGCTCGGGTTGGATCTTTCGTCCGCTAGGTACTGGTTCACCTCTCTTTGACACAATCCACATTCTTCTGTAACAAAATGTTCCTTCAAGCAAAATAATTAAAAACAGAACGAAAAACTTAACAAATAAAATGAAAATACTAAAAATAACAGAAACACTAAAAGAAGTAGAAAACCCCCCCACACTTGAATGAAACATTGTCTCCAATGTTTAATTACAACGCATGAGGGGGACTTACGGCCTACTGAGGTGGAGGTGGAGGGTAGGGATAATGCAACATTAAACGTTGCATCATAGCATGCATGTCATCAATGGCAGCCCCCTGGCGGGTCTGCTCGGTCCCGAAACTTCGCAACTCCTCCCCTTGCCGAAACAACTCAACACTCTGCCGCTCTTGTTCGGTGCGGATGTACCCAATCTCATTGTGCACCCACTCCCATTGATCAGAAGGCATCTGAGAGCTTCCCTCATTAGTCGGGTAAAACTGCCGAGGGTGGTCCTCTTCTTCTCCTTGATTTTCATCTTCCCCATCGAAACCTGCATCCATTTGTTCAATGTCGTCGTCCCCATTATCCGGGGCGACGTTCTCATACAACCAGTTTGCCATGTTAGCAATAGAAATAGAGTTAGGAGCAGGTAAAGTTAGGATATGTCTACCATGGATGACTAAAGAGTAATAGTCATGGTGAATACGAATCATAAGCTGATTCACCAAAGCTTCCATATCAATCTTTGTTTTACCTGGCACAGGAACAACATCAAACAATTCACGGGAATAATTAAAATGATGAGCAATTTGAGTAATCATACCCCCCACCGAGATGCCTCCAGTACTGGCACGGCCAACTCTTCCTAAGAAATCTGCCGCAAAAGCGGCCACATTTACTGTTTGATGGTTAGCCATACAATATAGTATAAAAAGCTCTCGTTGGGTAGCAACACCATTGCTATCTCCTCTACCAAAAAGAGTGTATGCCAACCCTTTCTGAGCATAACGGAAACACGGATTGTGAATCCTGGATGCTTTGGCCTCTTTGGCCACATAACCTGATAGACCGGTGATAGCTCTCCAAAATTCACTTGCAGCAAAAGAGTCAGGTGCAGCACCGGAACCAGAAATTGGGAGACGCAGAATCGCTCCCAATTGTTCAACAGTAAGCTCATGCTCGTTATTGAACAATCGAAAAGTAAGAGTACCGTAATACTCTCGTTCAGTACCTGTCCACCTGTGCCTCAACCTAAATTCCACCGTACTCAAAAATTCAAGAGTTATTCTTTCAAACGTGGGTGCTTCGAATTGCATGAATTCTAGCATACCCACAGAGTGAAACATACGGTGAACCTCAGTAGTCAGACCCAAATTATTAAGAGTGTCATTACAGATATACCTCGTGGGGATAAGCTTACGCTTTAAATGAGCGGCATACCGGCGTCGGTGTTCCGGTTTGATGAAGATTATGTCATGAGGGTTTGCATCTCTACGAGCATGCTGCCTTGCCCTTGATGATTCAGCAACATCACCTCTTTGAATCACTTTCCTTGGAGGCATGATTGTTCCTGCACAACAAACCACACAACAAAATCCGAAAAATTAAAGTATGGAATTAGGAGAAGAAAATACCGTGGCCGCGTAGAGAGCGGAAAATAGAACAACTTTTGTGAAGCGAGATTTTGTTTTGATATGGGCAAGAGGTGAAAGGTGAGAGCTTTATGTGGGAGAAAGAATGGAGGTTAGGTTTTTAGGATGCAAAAGAGGAAGAAGATGAAGTGAAAAGAGGAGAAAGAAGAGTAAAAAGAGGGGAAAAAGAGAGGGTTTTCGGAATAAGTGAGTTTAAGTGGTGGGGCCCACCCACTTAAGTGAGTGTTTGGTTTGAAAATATTGAAAAAAAAATACGTTTCGCGCAACACGGGCCGTGTCCCGTGACACGGGCGGCCGTGTTGCGCCCCTGACTCTGATTAAATGGGACAAGCAAATTGATGGCACGCTCAGCACCCCTGACACGGGCCGTGTCCCGTGACACGGGCGGCCGTGTCAGGCTCCTGATTTCTGAACAAACTTGAGCCTTTTTCTATCCTTCTCTGTCTGACACGGGCCGTGTCCCGTGACACGGGCGGCCGTGTCAGACCCCTGTTTTTCACCAAAACTTGACTTTTTGACGTTCTTCTCATGGTTTTCCACTGCCAGCTTTTCTCCTACTGCAACTTAACCACCACGCACAATGATGACCTAGAAAATGGAAACATAAAAACAACAAAAAGAAAATTGATTAAAAGAAACACGTAGGTTGCCTCCTACGAAGCGCTTCGTTTAACGTCGCATGGCTCGACGGTCCATCGTCCTACTGAGTAAGACGAATGACATCAACCTGTCCAACTGGTTGACCTTGAAAATATGGCTTTAGTCTCTGCCCATTAACTTTGAAAATGTCTCCATTAGCTTGATTCTTAATTTCAACTGCTCCGTACGGGAACACCTTATGAACCACAAATGGTCCTGACCATTTGGACCTCAATTTTCCCGGAAATAGCTTCAAGCGGGAATTGTACAGAAGGACCAACTGTCCTTCCCAAAACTCTTTTTTTGGATCCTCCTATCGTGCCACTTCTTGGTCTGTTCTTTGTAAACTTTGGCATTTTCGTACGCACGATTCCGAAACTCTTCTAATTCATGCAACTGCAGAATTCTAGAATTTCCTGCTAGAGATAAGTCCATATTCAAGAATTTAGTTACCCAAAATGCCTTGTGTTCAAGCTCTAAAGGCAGGTGACATGATTTTCCGTAGACAAGCTGGTATGGTGACATCCCGATGGGCGTTTTGAACGCCGTTCGGTAAGCCCATAACGCATCATCTAGCTTTGTTGCCCAATCCTTTCGCGACGAACTCACTGTCTTCTCTAGAATTTGTTTGAGTTGTCTATTAGACACCTCTACCTGACCACTAGTTTGAGGGTGGTAAGGAGTGGCTATCCGATGTTTCACATTGTACTTCTGAAGCAGCTTCTCCATGAGGTGATTGAGGAAGTGAGTTCCTTCATCACTTATCAGCGCTCTCGGTACTCCAAACCTTGAAAATATGTTTTCTCTCAAGAATTTGACTACTACTTTGGCATCATTAGTTTGTAAAGCTACCGCTTCCACCCATTTCGAAACATAGTCCACTGCCACTAAAATGTAGTTCTTCCCGAATGATGGTGGAAACGGACCCATGAAGTCAATTCCCCAAACATCGAATAACTCCACCTCTAACATGAAATTCTGGGGCATTTGATTTCTTTTTGATATGTTCCCAGTATGCTGACACTTATCACACTCCTTGACCATCTCCTGGGCGTCCTTGAACAATGATGGCCAATACAATCCTGACTGCAAGACTTTGGATGCAGTACGATCCCCACTGAAATGACCTCCATATTCAGAGTCATGACATGCTCTCAACACATCCTTTTGCTCCTCCTCAGGCACACATCTTCGTATCAACCCATCTACTCCTCTCTTGTACAGGTATGGGTCATCCCATAGATAGAACCTGCAATCATGAACAAACTTTTTCTTACGGTTAGAATCAAAATCGTCAGGTATTATACCGCCAACAAGGTAGTTTGCGTAATCAGCAAACCAAGGCACTCCAATAACAACTAGGATGTGTTCATCAGCAAACTCATCCTTTATTGGACGCCGCTCTTCTGTCTCCTCGATTGGTGACATCCGCGAAAGATGATCTGCAACAATGTTTTCACACCCTTTCTTGTCGCGAATCTCTACATCGAACTCTTGGAGAAGTAGAATCCATCTCAGAAGCCTGGGTTTCGAATCCTTCTTGGCAAAGAGATATTTTAAAGCAGCATGGTCAGTGTAAACAATCACTTTCGAACCCAACAGATATTGCCTGAATTTATCAAAGGCATACACAACAGCTAGCAACTCCTTCTCGGTAGTTGCGTAATTCATCTGTGTATGGTTCAAAATGTGACTGGCATAATAAATAACATGAAGCAATTTTTCTCTCCGCTGTCCAAGTACAGCCCCCACTGCAATGTCGCTAGCATCGCACATGATCTCAAAGGGTAGAGACCAATCAGGGGCAATCACAATGGGTGCCGACACTAGTTTATTTTTCAGTGTCTCAAATGCATCGACACACTCTTTATCAAATACAAAAGTCTTATCTTTAACCAACAAAGTAGTCAGAGGTTTGGCTATCTTTGAAAAATCCCTTATGAATCTACGGTAGAATCTCGCATGGCCTAAGAAACTCCGAATACCTTTCTCATTCACAGGTGGTGGTAATTTTGAGATAACTTCCACCTTAGCTTGATCGACTTCGATTCCCCTGTGGGAAATCTTGTGACCAAGAACAATGCCTTCTCGTACCATAAAATGGCACTTCTCCCAGTTTAGGATCAGATTACTTTCTTGACATCGCTGCAAAACAAGTGAAAGGTTAGCCAGACAGTTATCAAATGAGGAACCAAAAACAGAGAAGTCATCCATGAAGACTTCCATATGCTTCTCAAGCATATCAGCAAAGATGGAAGTCATGCATCTTTGAAACGTCGCTGGAGCATTACACAACCCGAACGACATCCTTCTATAAGCGAAGATACCGTATGGGCAAGTAAAGGCCGTCTTCTCTTGATCCTCCGGTGCAACCGCAATTTGGTTGTATCCAGAGTACCCATCCAGAAAACAATAATAGTCATGCCCGACCAATCTTTCTAACATCTGGTCAATGAATGGCAACGGAAAGTGGTCTTTCCTTGTGGCCAAATTTAGTCTTCTGTAGTCTATACACACCCGCCATCCAGTGACCGTTCTGGTAGGAATCAACTCATTCTTTTCATTAGCTATCACCGTTGTACCTCCCTTTTTAGGTACCACATGAACAGGGCTCACCCATGAACTGTCTGATATCGGGTAAATAAGTCCTGCATCTAACAGCTTCACGACTTCCTTTCTCACTACCTCCTTCAAAACTGGGTTCAATCTCCTTTGAGGCTGTACCACCGGTTTGTGATCTTCTTCCATGAGAATTTTGTGCATGCACATCGTAGGACTTATTCCCTTGAGGTCTTCAATTTTCCAACCAATAGCTCCCTTGAACTTTTTCAGAACTTCAATTAACTTGTCCTCTTGTATATTTTTCAAACTAGAGCTAATGATGGCGAGACATTTTTCTTCAGAATCAAGGAAAACATATTTAAGATTCTCCGGAAGCTGTTTCAATTCTGAACTTTTTGGCTTGTCTTCATTACAACCCAATGCTATTGGTTGCCTTAGATCTTCCCACCTATATGTTCGAAATCCTTTAAGGATAGGTTGAGTTTCCAACATTGATACCACCTCTAATTCATTATCATTGGCTTCTTCATTTTCCCCAAAAATTGACATGCTCAAAACTCTTTCGAGAGGTAATTGCGATACACTCTCCACATGGTCACTTTCTACCACTTGTTCGAGCACTTGTATATTACTACTGGTGCCAATATCCTCTTTATGCTTCATGGTATTATGAATATTGATTTTTAACTCTTCATCATAAACCTTCAAAGTAAGAGTTCCCCCATCCATATCTATCATGACTCTCCCCGTTTCCAAGAATGGTCGTCCCAAAATTATCGGCATCTCTTCATCTTCTGGCATTTCAAGAATTACGAAATCTACCGGAAACACAAACTTATCCACTTTCACAAGGACGTCTTGGACTACTCCGTAAGGTCGCTTGACCGAATGATCCGCAAATTGGAGAGTCATCCGAGTGTCTTGGATTGCACCAATTCCCAACTTTTTGTAGATGGATAAAGGCATGAGACTGATACTTGCCCCCAGATCAATTAGAGCTCTCTTGAAAGATCTATCTCCAATAGTGCAAGGGATGGTTACTGCTCCTCTATCCTTCTTTTTCACTGGAATCTTCAGACCCTGCAAAATAGCACTACAAGTTTCTGTTAGAATAATGGGATGGTCTGTAATTGTTCGCTTTTTAGCGATGATATCCTTCATGAATTTGGCATAGGTGGGCATTTGCTCAAGTGCCTCCAACAACGGAATATTCAGCTCCAGCTTCTTGAATAATTCCAGGAACTTCTCAAAATTCTTTTCTTGCTGCCCCTTTTTCTTGTTTCTTTGAGGGTAAGGCAGCTTGATTGCTGGTGTTGGTGTTAACACTTTTTCTTTCGTAACTGGTGCTGGTGTTACCACTTCTTCTTCCACTTCCTCATTCTCTCTTATGTCCAGCTCCACTTCAAGCAATTGATCCTCACTCTCCGAATCCTTTTCCTCTACTTCACGTGGTTTCCCTCTCCGTGTAGTGACGGCATTGATTTTTTGATTGTCTTTAGGATTAGTCACAATTGCGCTTGGGAGGGCTCCCGGTGCTTGCGGAATTGCAAGGTGTTGAGCAATTTGACTCATTTGCACTTCAAGGTTCTTGATTGAGGCTCCGGTGTTCCTTAAATTGCTTCGTGTCTCTTCTTGGAATTGGGAGCTTTGAGCGGCCATCTTTTCAATGGCAATTTCCCAATCCGCCTTTCTTGGACCCTGTGGTTGGTATTGTTGTTGAGGTTGCTGGTATGGTTGTTGTTGCGGACGATATTGTTGCCCCTGTGGTTGATATTGTTGAGTCTGAGGTTGATATGGTTGTTGGCCTTGAACCGGCTTCTGAACGTTTCCTTGCTGGTCTTTCCATGAGAAGTTCAGATGATTTTTCCACCCCGGATTATATGTGTTGGCATAAGGATTATTCTGCCTCAACATATAAATCTGCTCAACCTGTTCTTGAGTTGCCACACAATGCATAGCAAAGTGCGGTCCACCACATATTTCACAAAGAACCGCTTTAACTGGTTCCACCTGTGCCACTGTCTGAGTTCCAATATTCATCTTTTTTAACCTTCTCTCTACCTCTGCAGAAATCTGATCCTCCATCTTAACAACCTGCTCTGGCAGCTTCAAATCAATTTTTCCCTCCGGTTGGTTCACGGTTCGATCATACAACTCAAGATGCTCATTAGCCGCAATTGCCTCTATGATCCTTTTGATAACAGTGGCTGTAGAAAAATTGGTTGAACCACCAGCGACAGTATCAATAAGCTGCTTTGTCTTAAGTCGTAAGCCATTCACGAAATTCTGCATCTGCTCGGTAGCGTCCATGTTATGAGTAGGACATGCAGTCAGACACCTTTTGAACCTCTTGTATGCATCCCCCAATGATTCCCCCTCTTTTTGTTTGAAATTTACAATATCATATCTTTTTCGGATAAACACCGAAGTAGGAAAGTATTCATTGAGGAATGCTGTTTCCATCTCTTGCCATGTCGTGATACTTGCAGCCGGAAGTGAGTAAAACCACTCTTCTGCATCATCAGTAAGTGTAAATGGGAACATCACAAGTCTCTTGGCCTCCTCTGAATGACCTTCAATCTTCAACGAAGTTACGAAGTTGTAGTAGTGAGAAATCTCTGAAGATGCTTATTTGCATCCTCGTTTATTCTTCCGGAGAAAGGCTTGCTCTCTAACTGGCGAATGGTGGATGGATGTAGCTGGAAATGTGCCACATTCACTGGTTGAATAACAATAGTCATCCGGTTGGGGTGAGCATTTGCCCCTCCATAGTCCCCTAACAATCTCTCCGCAGGAGGTTGATTTCCAGCCATGTTAACCAATTCCTGATTTACCTCCCTGTCAAAGTCCGAGTCGCTGTGCTCCGAATGCACAGACACTTCGTCGTCGCTTTCCTGATCTGGAACACTAAGACTTGCACTTGGTGCTGCCAGTCTTTCAATTCTCGCCTTGCGGCGTCTCTCGTGCAAAGCTCTTTATGGTTCTGTGTCAAAGGAAAATTTAGCTGAGGTCTGACCTCGCATAAACAGTTAGACAACAGTTAGAACAGATAACAAAATTGCAATGAAATTAGAATAATAGATAAAAATAAAATTTTGGTCGCAGAGCAACAAAATTTCAATTGACTTAAAGTTCGGCTTATAGTTTGGCAGTCCCCGGCAACGGCGCCAAAAACTTGATCGGGAAATAGCAAGTGTACTACTCTTTACCGATGTAGTTATTAAAGTGGAGATTTATCCAAGTATCGATCACAAGGACTGCGGATAAAATATAAGCCAGGACTAGATTTCAATTGAACAAAAAGCTATGGTTGGTTTTTGATTTGTTTGATAAAAGCTACTAACTGTTTATAATTAAAAACGATAAGTAATTGATAATTTGGTACAAATATGAGAAGACATGCTAAGGTTGATGTATAAATCTTACATGACTCCTTGAGAACACCGTTGTTAACGAAAAGATGTGATTACACATGTGTATCAATTCTATAAAATAGTTTTCCCTAATTCCTTAGTGGAGAACTTCTTAGTACTTAAAAGTCAATTTCAATTCCTCAATAATTGAATTTAGTATTAAGACATTATGCATTGTAATCGAGAATGGATGATCACTACAGTAAAATCCTTATTCCTAAGCGATTTATCGGTAGTGTTTTAATTCAAAATGCATTAGGGAGGTGTGTCACGCCTAGCCCTAACCGTAGATCAATAAAATATTTTCCAATATAATAAAGAATTAAAAACTTTGAATCATAAACTCAATTTATAAAAACATCAAATTCATCAACAACGGTTTTAACAAGTCATTACATGAAAAGATTTAGGAACATCACCCTAGCATAGAATAGTTTAGCTACTCATAGTGTTTAAGAAAATAACAAGAGTAAATGTAGTCATTACAAGAAATTATCGGTCGATATGATCTCCAATCGCGAGTGCTTTTGAAGATCTCTTCCAAATCCCTTGATTGCTCTTTCTCTGTAATTCTCTATTCTCAATGATCCAAGATCCTTCTCCTACTCAGAATTAGGTCTATGTATTGCAGATTCAAGTTCTGAACCGGTGAAAAGTCCGAACTACCCTTAATGAGGTTGGGGTCTTTTAAAAATAGAAAACAAGAAAAGTTCTCGCGCCTGCCAACACGGGTCGTGTCCTGTGACACGGGCGCCCGTGTTGGCCCCCTGTCCCATGCTTTGAATTTTCTTCCTCCCAGACTTCCTGACACGGGCCGTGTCCCGTGACACGGGCGGCCGTGTCAGGCCACTGATTTGCCATCTTGGATTTTCCTTCCTGCTTCCTGACACGGGCCGTGTCCCATGACACGGGTACCCGTGTCAGACCACTGTATGCACCAAATCCTCATCCTTGCTTCGATTCCAGCTACTTTGGCTCTGCATTCTTCTTGTGGACTTTAACACGTAGACCTGAAACATAATTACTACCGAAACAAGCATCAAAGCATCTTAAAAACCATGAGATTATAGCATCAAAACAAAACAAACAACTTAAACTAGACTTTCAAAATACGAATAAAAACTATGAAAGACGGACAATTATGTTACCGAATTGATGAGATTTATGCCAAGAGATTGATGAAAACACAGTACAAATTGGTGGCCGATCACAACCCCAAACTTAGGGTGAAAGGTTCTATCCATACCATGAGAAGGCAAGAAGTCTTTCAATTGGATGTTAAGGGTCATCGAGAATTATCGTTCGCCATAAGACTGTCCCTTGCCATAAAGTGGGCAGGTAGTCTAAGGGAAGGATATAATAATCATTTAATCTTTAGGAAACAGGCGAGGATACCTTAGCAATAGGGACATTCTGAGGCAGCTTCGAGGGAGTTTCAATAACTTTAAAGGCAACATTGCTTTAGGTATCCTCAAAATCGGGGGACTTTGACTATTTAGCATCCTTAGAGGCAACAAAATTATAAGGCAACAGGCAACAAAGGCAACAAGAGGGATTACCTTAAAGGTGTGTGGATGCAACAATCACATGGTTAACTTCGACGATATTTATCTTGTAAGTTAGTGATCTAAGTTATTTAGCAGGCTTGCACTCCCTAGGGTTACTAACCACGTAGTTTAAAATTGCAGAAATAAAAGGAAGAAAAATAAAAGTTCCTATGCTATTACAATAAACACCTGCGGGGATGGGGGAATTAAAGCAGAAAATAAGAAATATGAATAATTAATTTAATTATCTTTATCTTGAGCCTTGATCTTCCTCGAACCTTCGATTGACTCTGAACATCTGAGAATTAAACAGACAATAATAGGGGTGAGTGTAGGAGGAATTCTTAGGCATTGAAAACAAACCCTAATTTAACTTATAAGGCAAAAATTAAAAGGTAAAATAACAGTTAAATAAGAAAAGGATTAGAACTTAGCTTTTTGATGGGCATGGCGCGTAGTCGGAAGATCTTGAGATAACCCTGAAAATTTGTGCAAAGAAAGGAAGAGGTTAGTGCATTAACTAGTCTAACCTTAATTGATTACAAAACCTAAAAATATTTACAAACCCTAATCTACCCTAATTGATTACAAACCCTAAAAATATTTACAAACCCTGATCCTGAACCTAAAAGGGTTATTTAAGAAAACTTATTGTGACCCAAAAGGTTTATAAGGCTTAAAAACACGTTAATGGATGACACCTACCTGAGGATTCTAAGATTTATAAATAAATCGAGGTTAACAAACCTAAGAATTTTAATTGATAAAAAGATACGTACAAAAATAATAATTTTTATTGTTTAAAAACAGTTATTAATAAAATTATGGAAAAATTGAGTTTTCGATTAAAATTAAATAATTGACAAAATATGACATTATTTATTTAATATGAATTTTGTAGAAAATAACTAACAAGAAAACAAGAGAAAAAACTAAAATAAAAAGAATTATATAATTAAACTAAATAAAATAATAAAAAGAAAAATTGGAAAGAGCACTTAGTTGGGTGCTGATTTGGTGTGGCAAAGTCTTGAAGGAGCATGGTGGGTATGCGCATTCTGGGCCGTTGGATCTGGAGAGGATGAAATCTTGAGGGTCCTTACGTGATATTTACCGTAGTCCTCGCTGGGTGCGCTGTATTTAATCTGTACACAAGTAAATGGTGAAAATTACATTGTAAATACCTGGGGATCGAACCCAGGCCGTGTAGAATGCCAATGGAGAGCCCTCGCCAACAGTGCTGCATGTTCATTCGTTTAATAAAACGACTTTAAATAAATAAATATGCGAAACAGTACAAACATAAAAAAACAAAGCAAGTCAATGTGGGTCCCTTATCTTTAACGTGAGCCAATGAAAACGAAGAGAGAAAGAGGTCTTGATTGACTGGCCAATGAGAACAATCAGAAGAGCCACGCAACCATTGATTGGGGGCTTAGGAATTTCAAACCACCACGCGTGGTGGTTTTCGCCGTCCCTTCCAGTTAGATCGGTCTTCACACCTGCGAAACACTCAAAACAAAAGATCAAGATTGACCCTACCCCCCCTAAACCGGGGTCTGCGAATGTGGTGATGGTGTTGCTTTTCCCTGAAATCGCTTGTAGAGTGAGTTTTGAAGAAGATAAGCCGAGTTGCCCTAACAATGGCAACAGTCAATTTCGGCGTTAAAGCTTGCATGTAAAGCATCAAACATGTTCTAAACATGTATATGAAGCGATCTGGACAAAAAAAATCAATCAACAACACATGAATTTAAATAAAAGAAATTCAGAATTTAACCAAACCGATGTGTCTTTGTTGATGCGTTCTAGGATGCCCTAAGCTCGTGTGAGAGTATGGATCGATTGCTGGGACCTTAAGGAAGCTGTTTGAACGTTTAGAATGGATTGTAGATGGTTGGCACTTGATCTTCGATTGTGCAAGTTTTGTTTGAAATTTTTGGATACAAGCCCTATTCTTTTGGTGTCTCCTCCGTCCAAAAACCCTCTCTCATGCACATAGCACTGTTATGCTTATATAATAGAACAAATTAGGTCAACCAAAACTTGCCAAGATATTTTGAATCAATCTTTGGAAATTTTATTGAAATTTGATGCAAATCTTTCTATTTTCATTCAATTCTCTTCTCCATCAAATATATTTGTTTTCCTTGGTCCCCAAGAATCATGTTTGATTGACAAAAATCAGATAATGCAACAAATTAGTATTTATTATATTTTTTTCCTTGATTTAAATCAAAAAATAAATAAAATAAATAAAAAATAATATCACAACCATGCATCAACGAAATGCATTGGTCTCCAAGGTATCTCTTGGGCCTTTATATGATCTAAAATGAAGTCCCATGATTTAATTCTTTATTTTTGGTATTTTACTTTATTTATTTGCCATTTAAATGAATAAAATTCAAAATAAACAAAAATAAAAATGCCAAAAATATAAATATGGTTTTGTAGGCCCTTTTATGGATCATATATGTTATTGAAATCCAAAACTTAGGCCCAGTGGTTCAAAAGTGCAAAATTGCTCAATTAGGTTTTGGTGCATCCCTTGAAATTCACCCAACTTGTACACTTCATATCTCCCTCAATTTTGATCATATGGAGGTGTTCTCATACTTTATAGAAAGCTCAAAGAGTCCTATAAAATCTCCTTTTGGTTTCATCTCAATTGAGTCTACCATGTTCAAGTTATGAACTTTGAGAAAAAAATGACTTTTTGCGAACTTTTAGAAGGACTTGTAATGTATTGGCTCATATATCTTATGCGGAAGCATTTCTTGACCTTGAGACCAACATCAAAGTTGTAGAGAATCAAATTTCCTTGAGAATGAGCTTTGGTTGAGGAATTTCTAAGAAAGTATGAGAGAGTTATGGCTGGTCAAAGTTCGGTTGACTTTTACCTATGAAAACTCTAATTTAGAAGCTTTTGAATTTGTTAATTTCTGATCTTTTCTTGATGAACCATGATCAATCCTTGATCAAATGGTGAATGATACTTCATAATGAGGATGTTGACCAAAAATCAGAAGTTTTGATTGTGGTTTGACCATAGTTTGACTTTTAGGTCAACTAGTCGATTATTGATCGTTTGGGCCATTGGGTGAGCAATCTTTTAAATCAGAGCTTGCAAGTTGGCATGAGGATCCTTTGAGGCATATGAGAGGTTATGGGATTCACTTGAATTGTCATAACTTGATTTTTCTTGAAGAGAAGCAAAAACCCTAGTTGTGGATCTTGTGCTTAGGAGAAGAGTGAGCTTGCACTGTCTTGAGCAATTGCAAGTCAGGTGAGTAAAACCATCTTGGAATATGACGGGAAAATTTTGGGGTATAACAGCTGAATTGCCATTATCCTTACCTCCATGATCTTTCAAGCATTCAGGGCACACCTTTCTTGTGTGACCCTCCTTCTTACAGTCATAGCATCGAATACCAGATGCTTCGCCACTATAAGACTTCTGCTGACTTTTGCCTTTCTTCTTGTCGAACTGTTATACCTCAAAATTTGCCCGCATCTTTTTCAAGAAGAAGGCAACAGACTTCTGTCTAAAATTTGGGAGTTTCATATAATCTTGGATTTTATTTCATAAATATCCTGATTTTATGAATACCCGGTTTTTAGAATATTTCTTATACGGTATTTTGGTTTGCTGTTGAATTTATTCTTACACAAACGTCGAGTACTATTTATCACTTCACACACGCTGTTTATTTGAGATTTATTTGCAGATAAATAGTACTGACGCAATTGGTACAGAATTAAATTTTGCAGGCGCAGAGTCCGAGGATTCAGACTGTACTGGTAACAATTAAATTATTATTGGTTTTGTTTCCCACTAATTTTTGTACTATATTATTATTTTCAAAATCTCTTCCTTTCTTTTCAAATCTCTTTTTTTCAAATCAAATCCTAACTTTATTCCATACATCTCTCTTTTCAAACCCTACCATACACTTTCTTTCAAATCCTACTACCACTCAAATTTTCCTTTTTTTTTTTTGTACGGTATCACTTCATTCCCTAACGTCTCTATCCTTCTTTTCACTCTATAAATACCTCTCATTTTTTCCATAAATTCTTACATCAAATTTCAACTCATTTCTCAAACTTCTACTTCATAATTATTTTCTCTTCTTCCCCGGCAAAAATGGCAAAGTGGATGGATACGTTTTTTCTTATGGTCATCACTGTTTTGGTGGTGATCATGTCCTTTTTATGTATGCATAGTCCTGAAAAATGCGGACCTGGGTTGCTTACACTACCGTTCATTTATATGTTGTTATTTATAGCATGGGTTTTTAATAGTCATTTTTAAAGTTTGTCGTATCTTTCGCTTTCAAATAATGTACCGTTCATTATATTTGTCGTACTGTTCATTATATTATGTAATATTTGTACTGTCAGTATTAAATGTCGTACTATCTGTCGTACTGTAGTTTAATTATCAAGATAATATTATGTGTGTTTTCTGCTAGTTAAATATTTATTTTTCTGTGCATTAAATATTTTTCAAGATTATTATCGGTAATTTCGTTCGTGTACGGTATATTTTATTTATTTATTATGTTTTGTGTTTTTCTAACAACTCAGGTAAATAAATTTTTCACTACTAACACAACAAAAACAAAAAGAAAAAATTAACTTTAACTGTTAAGTTTTCACTTTAACTGTTACGTTAATGCCCGGACAGCCAGTTGACAGTCAAACCCGTTGACAACACTTTTCTCCGTGTTTTGTACCATCAATCAAGTCAATCTTTTGCATTTCAAAATTCAAATATTTTTGTTCTAGAAGTCTTCTGATAATCACATGATCAGCAGAGACTCAACACTGCACAAAAATCAGGTACGCTTAACTGTCTCCTACACAAACAGTCCCTAACTAGGGTTTTTGTTTTTTTTCAAGAGAATAAGTTTTTTGAGACCTCAAATGGATTTCATGGATCTCCATATGTCTCAAAGTACCCCCAGACAAATTTTCAAACTTCGATTCGCTCAGACGTACAGTCAGCAGCTCAAACAGTCAACAGACGACCAGTTTGACCGAAAAATCAACAGACAGTCAAAAATGAAATTTTTTGTCAACATCCATATTTTGTCAAAAGATTCATCATTTCATCAATGGTTGATCATATTTCATCAAGAAAAGATCAGAAATCAACAAAACCCTAAGTTTCAAAATTAGGGTTTTCTCCTTAAAAGTCAACTGAACTTTGACCGACCATAACTCTCTCCTCATTCATTCAAAAAATTCCAACCAAAACTTGTTTTGAAAGTAATTCAATTATCTTTCAAATTCAATTGATCCCATCGTCATTGGATTCACCATTTGGAAAATATGAGCTCAGACATTACAAGTCATTTTCAAAGTCAACAAAAAGTGGTTTTTTGTCAAAGGCCATAACATCAAGATAACTTCTCCAAATGCAAAAAGGTTTCCAAAGTAGCTTGTAGAGGACATCTTGAGGTTTCTAAAAAGTACAAGAACTCCTTCATATGATCAAAATTGAGGGAGATATGCCTTGTTGAAGTTGGCTATTTTTTGGGAAAATGCATGAAACCAACATTGATCAAAAATGTTTTTTTTTCCAATAGAGGCCAAGTATTCATGATCCAAACATGTTTCTAATGATACTAAAGGGCTCCCACGACCAACTTGAGGCTCATGATATTTTTGTTTCTTTTTAATTTAATTTTATTACATTTAAAATTAAATTAAGAAAGAAATGGTTCAAGACAATTATCCAAGGCCTTTTGTCCTTAGCATGAGTCACCAAGGTGGCTTAATTTCTGCAACAAAGAGATGGTACAGCAGGCCTAGAGCAAGAGGTTGAAGAAAAATCAAGCCATGGCCAAGAAATTCAAGCTTTATATATTAAAAAATTCAAAAGTTCAAAAGCCATCAATAATTGTTAGCTTAAGATTTAAGCACTCTTTTTGCTCATATAATGCTTAACATACTTCAGTAAACATAGAGGGACAAGTTCAAAACAAACACATGCTTGTAACACTCTTGTATCAAACTTGAAATTTTGAAAGAAATTTGAAATTCGAATTTTAAGTTTAAGTCATTTTCAATCCCAACTAAACACTCAAACACCTTCCTCAAGTATCACTGAACCTATTCCAATCATTTCCAGACCTTGAAGCTCACAGAATCGAGCTCCATAAGTCATAGTTTAGTGACTTTTATTTGAACTCGGTTACACTAATTCATGCACTATAAACTTGTTTTAAATACATATTCATGATCATATAAACTTGTAGAACGTTTTTGGTTTGTTTAATTTGAGTTTAATCGCAGGTATATGGAGTTGCCATTTTAGGGTTTCGAAACTTCAAAAATGGGGATCTATGATAGAGATAAAATTAGGAGAAATTATGGGCATATTTGAACTCAGGGGACGATTTTGAGTCGAACCATGGTCTCCTAAATTATTTATTTTGCTTGTATGAAGTTTTAGTATATGCAGGTGCTGTAGTGACAGACAAAACCGTTGGTAAAGCCTTTACCTACGGTTGCAGGTATTTGCAAGGTTGAAGACGAGGACGTGGCGTCCTCTGATTGGCTAGTTCACGCGCGTGTGAATTTTAAATCCAGTCAGACTATATGCTTGCCATCCACACGTATTACCATGCACCTCTTCAATCTCAGCCTTTAGATTTCATTTAATCCCAATCCAACGCCCATAAGCCTGCTATCTATATTATGGATCCTCAGCTTTGACACACCAGATCACAAATTATATATTTTCCATTTTATTTTGTTTTCTTTGCAAAATTATTTAAAAATAGTTTAAAAAATCAAAAAAATATAATAAAAATATTTTTAGGTTGATAAAATAATATATTATTTTTTGACACAAAAATATTTTATTTTTCTTAATAATTGAAATATTTTGTTTAATTAATTAGATAATATGGTTATATTCATCTTTTAATTATTTCTAACCTATCAAAAAATCAGAAAAAAATATTTTCTTTTTATTAAATTAAGTTTATATATTATAAACTAATTTTGTACATATTTAGAATATTTTTCTCTTTAAGTTTAAATTATTTGTATAATTATTGATTAATTAGCTTAATAATTTCCAAAATAATTTCAAAAAATCCCAAAAAAATTAATTTTATTTTAAAATTAATTAACAAGCAACTTGGACATATTTTAGACTTAATTTTTTAGTTTTAAATTTTATTTCTAATTTTTAGCTTTTTAGTTAAATTAATTATGCATTAATTTTAATTAAAATCAACCATCAAAAAATCAAAAAATATTCTCACTTTATCTTATTGCAATTTAAATTCATAGATAAGTGTATAGGTTGTCAAATTCATGTAAATAGCGTAGTTTACATTTCTCGCACAATCAATGTAATAGCGTAGATTTATTGTCCGCATTTTACATTCCCGCATTTTAATTTCTGTACATATAAAACTGCGTGTATGTCAAAGATAATAACTGAAGCGCTAGATCACTAATTTCAAAGACAAAAATATCCGGAAAAAAAACACAATCACACTTGCACCTCTTAGGGTAATCCCTCTGTTACTCTTTTCAAATCAATTCTACTGTTTCAAATACAATTCAAACAATTTCCTTCTGTATCCAGTCAAAGAAAATTTTCCAAAAGAAAATAGGAAAGGACCTTATAAATTTAGGGTAGATATCCTAATTGCATGCTCAAAATCAAACAAAACAACAAATGTTTCACATATCACTGTTTTTCCAAAACAAAACTTTCAAAAAAGATAACATTTTGTATATATCCAAACAAGGATCATTACGAAGTTAAAGATCTTTTTTCAAAACATCTTTCGAAAGATAAAACACTTTGTATACATCCGAACAAGGATCATTACAAAGTTAATTTACAAAGGTATTTAAAACTACATACAAGCATTTCAAAGCAAGACAAATGATTCAAACAAGTGAGCTAAGCAATTAAGAGCCCATGGATACAAAGGGGTGCTAATACCTTTCCTTTGTATAACCTACCCCCGAACCCAAAATCTCTTAAAGGTCTTTTTCTGTTTCTTTTATAAACCTTTCCTTAATTGGATAAAATAAAAGTCGGTGGCGACTCTCTGATTTTTAGAAACTCAAAAATAAAAGAAGAGTCAGTTCGTATCTCACGAGAAAAACCGAGGACGACAAAACTGGCGACTCTGCTGGGGATTTCAAAAAAACAAATTGTTTTCAAAAGGGGTTACCTTAGAGTTTAGATCACTTCGATGTTTTCAATTGCTTGTCTTGTCTGCTTTATTTTAAAAAAAAAAAAGGTTTGTTTGGGTATTTACTTGTGTGAAAGATTCTAACCCGAATCTCGAGATAACTTAAGTATGTGACAATAGACCAAGGAAACTGTACGGCATGTACCGATACGGTTGATCTGGTAGTCATCGTTAGTGCGACATTTTGGTCTGTACTGATATTCCTTGAAAACGATCAAGTAGTATGTTAGGCTTGCGAAATGTCATCAAGCACTAATTTGTCTTAGAACCTTTAGTTGAACTTGACTTGTGGCCTATTAAGTGACTGGCTTTGAAATTGATTGAAGTTAGTTATCCTCGAGGAATATTTTGATCGGTCGTCCGAGCGCCGTATTGAGATATTGTCTCCAAGGATCATATAACCCGAATACTATTTTAAGACAGGTTTAAACCAACTCAACTTCAGTGGGGAGGGTATCACCTATGAACCTCATGCAAGCCATTAAACCTAAGGTTATTGTTTGATTTGTTTGTGTTTTCCACATGTTTGACATCATGACATCATAAAAACATATCATTTTTTCACTAATCATTTCAAGGATCAAAGAGTTTACTTTTTTCTGTTGTTACAGGTAATGGCTCCCGCTACCAGAGATTATATCCGGATCAACATCTCAACAGTACCATCTGAACTAAAGGACTTAATATCATAATTTCCCAGAAATGCTCAATTCACCGAAAAGCACGGTCACCTACTCCATTTGGTTACCTCAAAATTTGAAGAAGACATGATACGGGTCCTTTTCCAATTCTTTGATCCCGAACATCATTGTTTTACATTTCCTGATTACCAGCTAGTACCCACCTTGGAGGAGTTCTCTGAACTAATTGGGTTACCTGTTCGAGATCAATTACCTTTCACTGGTTTAGAAAAGATTCCAAAACCTGAAATCATTGCTACTGCCTTACATTTATGAAAGTCAAAAATCGAGACCAATTGGGAAACAAAGAGTGGAGTCAAGGGTTTGCTTTCTAAGTTCTTAATGGGAAAGGCTCGATCACTATTAAAAAACAGAAGTTACCTAGCTTTTAAAGAAGTTGTGGCTCTTTTGATTTATTGGTTGGTTTTATTCCCTAATCCCGACCAATTCATAAGTGTACACGTTATCAAGATTTTCTTAACCCGCAATCCGGTACCTACCTTGCTGGGAGACATTCTACATTCTCTACACACTCGTACCATGAAGAAACGAGGAACTCTTATGTGCTGTGTACCCCTACTGGCTAGATGGTTTACATTACACCTTCCCCGATCAGTGTTGAGAAACGAACAAAGGATGCAATGGTCTCGCAGGATTATGTCTTTGTCTCATTCAGATATCCGGTGGAACAACTTATTTCAAAGAGACATCACTCTCATTGACCATTGCGGGGAGTACCCTAATGTGCCACTCCTTGGCATCAGGGGAGGCATCACTTACAACCCCTCTTTAGCTTTGCGCCAATTTGGATATGCACGAAGAAACGGTCCTCATGACATGATTATCCATGGCATTGTGTTCGACTACGGAGATGATTCCCAACGATATCGACGAAGGTTTTTACATGCGTGGGGCAGTGTCTACAAAGTAGAAAGCAAGACTTAGGACAATGGAACTCTATTCCCATGGAGCCTTACCTCAAATGGGTGCGTGCTCGTGCTCAGAAGTTCATCATGCCATATCCCGCTATTCTACCTATGACTATTGAGCCAGAAGTCGAAGGGGATGAACCTCGAGTTATTCTACATTCGGACATGCCGTCTGACCTAGAAGAATTGAAGAAATCTTGGGTTCAACTAAAAGGAGAAAGAGACACCTTCAAAGCACACTGTCAACACTATGAGAGGAAAGTGTTGGAGCTCACCAGACAACTCCAGGAAGAACAACAGATCAACACGTTCCTGGGTGCAAAGAGAAAGCGTCCATGGGAGGCTTGAGGAATCCTTTATTTTCTTTATTTTATCTTGTAAGCCCGAAAGAGGCAAAGAAAAGAAAAAAAAAAGAGAAAAGAAAAGAAAAAAAAGAGAAAAAGAAATAAATTGTTTGACTTATAAATGTTTGTTTCTCTTTTGTTTAAAAAAATTTAAATTCTAAGATCCTTGAAAACATTGCATATACATTTCATTCATAAACATTGCATAACAGGTTCACATGACAGGTTTCTCATCTCCTCGCTGTTTATTTCAGTTAGAAGGGATGGATTCCGAAACAAGCATCAAGAATCTCGAAGCACAGAACGCTCAAGTTCAGATAGCAATTCTGGAGCTAGCAAAGGGGCAACAAGAATTGAAATCCCCGATGATCAAGAAGAAAAAGAAGCCCAAGGGATCTGTAGGTTTAAGTCACCTGGCAAGGAAGGTCAAAATCCCAGTCAAGAGGTCCAAAAAGGCACCGATCCCTGAAATAGTCGGTGAAGATGATCAAGGAGACAATCACAGCAACCAGGGTTCTGCCAAACCCTCTCTTTCTTCTAACGAAGAAAATTATCATTCCGAAGACGACCAGGGTGATAGCAAATACCAGCAGTTGGAAGAACACATGAAAGCAATGGAGATACAAAAAATACCTGGTTTAAACTTCAATGATCTTGGGCTAGTCTCAGATATTGTTATCCCTCCAAAGTTCAAAGTTCCTGTCTTTGCAAAGTATGATGGAGTCTCTTGCCCAAAGCTGCATCTAAGGTCCTATGTGAGGAAGATACTACCTCATACGGCAGATAACAAATTGTGGATTCATTTCTTCTAGGAAAGTCTGTCGGGTAAAGAGCACATTAAAATAATGTCTTTATCCTTCACACCAAACTGTGTCAAATCAGCGAGGATGTTAATAAAAGCGTTGGCATGAGCCTATAAATCACCTTATTCATACATCTTCAGGCTATAGAGACGCTGTTTCGCGAATAATTTGTTCATGAACGTATTATACATGTACTGTTTCGCGAATATAAATATTATTTTTATTTAGGTATGATTTACAAAAATATTTGGATGAATAATAATTTTTTGTATAAAAAATTATTTAGATTAATAATAGATTTTTTCTAGTATACCATTTTTGGATCAAAAATATTTAATCATAAATACCAATTCTCGTATATAAAAATATTTAGATCAAAAATAGATTTTTTTCTCATATACAAACCTCATTTTTGTTTACGTATCATTTACAAAAATATTTGGATAAATAGTAAATTTCGTATATAAATTTTTTTAGATCAATAATAGATTTTTTTGTCTATCATTTTCGAATAAAAGTATTTGGATTATAAATACCATTTTTCGTAAATAATAAATTTTTTATGTATACAAATATTATATTTATTTAGGTATCATTTACAAAAATATTTGGATCAATATTAAATTTTCGTATATAAAAATATTGGGAATTTCTTAACCTACCCCGTGCATCTCTCACGCACCACCGAATTGACAAAAATGCTCTCGCGCTTCCGTAGATGCATCTTCGGAAGCACCTTTTTTTAAAAAAAAATTGGTTTTTTCCGTAGATGCATCTACGGAACCCCTTAAAACACGGGGGAAACATGAGATTTTCCCAATTGATTGAGAAAATCTCAAATTTCACTATGTTTTAACGATTACGTAGATGTCATCAAACTTAATTAATTTGGTATTTCCCAATTAATTGGAAAAATCTCCAATTAAATTACAAATTAATTGAGAAAATCTCAAATTCTCGATTAATTGGGAAAAATCTTCTATAGTTACATCTACCGAAAGGTTTCTCAATTAACTGGAAAAAATCTTTCGTAGTTATATCTACGGAAATGTTTGATGGGGTTTGATTAATTGGGAAAATCCCAAATTCTCAATTAATTGGGAAAAATCTTTCGTAGTTACATCTACGAAAATGTTTGATAGGTTTTGCCAATAGACTGTTTCGTAGATGCACGTACGAAACTAAGATTTTCCCAATTAATTGGGAAAATCCCAAGTTTCACTATGTTTTATACGCTTCCGTAAGTTTCACTATGTTTTATACGCTTCCGTAAGTTTCACTATGTTTTATACGCTTCCGTAAGTTTCAGGAAACAAATTTTTTCAAAATAGGAGATGCTTCCGGATGTGTATCTACGGAAGCAGGGATGAGAAACTTATAAAATATTTAGATCAATAATATATTTTTTGAATAAATTTTTCCCGCATATCATTTTTGACTAAAAAATATTTCGATCATAAATACTATTTTTCGTGTATAAAAAATATATATAGTGGAAAAGTGATGAAAGAGAAAAAGATAGAGAATGAAGAGAGATTTGATAAAATATAAGAGTTGTATTATTTTAATAATAAAATTAAGAACTTTATGGTACAAAGACTAAAAAACCACAATTTTAATATGGTGGCAAAAAATCAAATAAGGGTTTTTTTTACTTTTCCACAACCATTAATTTTCTTATATTATATAGATAGATTCTTCTAAACCTCTCTTTTTACATAACTTATTACATACTCCTACTATTTTTAATTTTTTTTTAGTGTTTTAAATTTGGAGGAGACAACAATGTATATATATTTTTTTAGTTTCATGCTAACATTTGTTCTATTAAATCTCAAGACAACAATGACACTCTCGTATGTTTAAATATTTGAAAATGTATTATATGCTTTTGACATCATTAAGCCTCCAAATTCCTGTGTCAATTCTGTTTTTAATTCATCTAATCAATCTTTAAATAAGTGTTGTTCTATTTCAGATTGTGAAAAGATAAATGTTAATAGTATTGAGTTGGAATCAAATAGGTTAGAATATAATGTTTGACATGCATGACTTGATCATGCATCAAATAATAGTTTATACTAATGATCATCTACCTACCTTGAGTAACATCTCTTGTCATAATAGGTTCCATCTTATTCTTACTAACAACTCAATGAAACAAATTATGAGCTTCAAAGTTTTAATCCTGCACATACAACATCTCTTGCAGCAAGTGAGAATTTAGAAATTCCTACAGCTAAATCACCTTCAACTACATCAATTCCTAAGAAACAAATTGTGGTCTCTAGATCCAACACATAACCTCAACCAAACAAAGCCATTTAAGTGTTTCATATTACCTCTACCAAACAAACAACTGACATTCTGATAAAACCTACTTCAATTGCAGTTTTTCTTAAATTCAAAATCAAACTTAGAGTTCACAACACTTCACCCTTGAGTTTGTATGAGATATAAAGGATAATCATACTAAAGTCAAAATTAAGAATTAATTCAACAGTACAAAATAGGCTGACTGTTTTCTGATATAGTTAATTTAATTTGTTACTATTATTACAATTTATTATTATCTAACAATTTTAGCTTAAGGTATATATATAAGTAAAAAATAATGGAAACATAAGAAGTATAAGTATGGAGTAATTAATAGCCATGATATATGGCTAATTATTGCGCATACCATCAATAATTATGCTCATGACATAGAAGTCTCTCAACAACTTGACTCATGGTGGGCCTAACATCTTTATCATCTGCTACACAATCCAAAGCAACATTTGCCAAAGTCTCCATTTTCTTAACATCATAATTTGCTTCCATTGTCGGGTCCACAATTTGTTCTACCCAACAACCAACTTCTAATCCTTTTCTCTTTTTTTCCCTAACCCATGTTACCAATCTCTCATGACACAACTCTTCTTTGATTTGTATACCAGTTGTTGGACTCTTTCCAGTAATCATCTCCAACACCACAACTCCATAGCTATAAACATCCACCTTTGATGTGATTTCCAAGTTGAAAACCCATTCAGGTGCCATGTAACCTCTTGTCCCTCTTATCCTTGAAAATTTTGAATTACCAAGGTCATCCCTATTCAATAGCTTAGACAAACCAAAATCTGCTACCTTAGGTTGGTAATCAGAGTCAACAAGTATGTTTTGTGGCTTTATATCACAATGCAAAATCCACTCCAAACACTCTTCATGTAAATAAGCAAGACCCTTTGCAGTTCCCATAGCAATGTTATACCTTTTACCCCAATCAAGTTCATTTGATGAGAGATTATCAGCTAAAGTACCCTTTTCCATGTACTCATAAACCAACAACCTATGCTTTCCCTCTGCACAATAACCCCACATTTCAATCAAGTTCATGTGGTTAAGCTTTCCAATGATGCTAACTTCAGCAAGAAACTCACTCTCACTCTCTCCTTGATTTGCTTCATGCAGACGCTTTATCGCAGCGACTCGATTATTGGATAAAACACCTTTATACACAGATCCTCCAGCACCTCTTCCAATCTCTTCACTAAAATCTTCCGTAGCTCGTTTCAATTCAGAGTAACTAAATTTCCTAAACCTTGCTGTTGCTAAAACATATCCGTTACTATCCTCACTAGAATCTTTGCTACCCCTAAACAAGAAAAAACACACCAGAAAAAATCCCAAGAGTTCAACTCCTCCTAAGCCACCAGCAAACCAAAGCATGAACTTCAAGGAACCATTTTCTTTCTCTTCTATGTATCCTCGCTCAAGCTTTACCACCCTATTCCTTGAACAAACCATTCCCTTCCCATTTTGTTGATTCTTAACCCCATCAACAAAATCACTACTTTTTGGCAATTTCAAGTAGAATAATGATTGAAAATTCTGTGAACGATGGCCATTAAGTAACTGGATCTTCGGAAAACACAAATAATAACCACCCTTATCAGCTGTAAAGAAAAACGTATACTGAAATCCAGCACAATCACACAAGTGTGAACACAGATCCTCACATTCTTTGTAAGTTTTATTCTCATAGAAGCCATAATCATATCCATAAAAATCTACATGAGGTAAAGCCAAAAACCTTAACTCATCATGATGAGTCATGTTACTGCATGAAAGTGTAAAATTGGGTCTGCAACCTTGAGAATTATCTTGATTATTAATCCAAACATAACCAGGTAAACAAGAACACTTTCTACCATTCATCGGATCATTACTGCAAGTACTATTCGGTCCACAAATCCCATGAATGAAACAAGATCGTTGTTTAAATTGGCCGGAAACAAACCAACTTTGTATCTCATCTTTTCTGCTATAAACGCGAACGTTACCATCATGGTCGAGTGTAAGTCTACGTTGCAACAATGTTCCATAGTCAGAAGTATTGAAAACGAAATTATCTGAAGAACTAAAGCTACCAAATGAATCCAAAGAAGCAATTCTGCTACTGTTGTAAGTTGATCTGCTACCACTTCCAGCAGCACCGTTGCTTGTAGCCCAAGGATCTGGCCAAAAAATGCTCGAAACTCTTGGACCTTCATAAAGAAGACGAAGAATGTTGTCATTATCAAAGAAGAGTTTGTAGAAACCCGATGAGTGATTTGTTTTGCTTCTTGATGAAACGAGGCTGGTGAATCTCGTTAGAGTTTGGTCTGGTAGAAGTGTATCAGTTGGGGAGTCAAAGCTTTTCCATAGAATGTTATTGCTGGAACAGTTTGTGTTTGTGTTTAGTTCATGAAGAACGAGGTTACCGGTGTCATGTAAGAGTAATTTTAGTGGTTTTGATGAGGCGGTGTCTGTGGACCAAACGATGGATTGGGCTGCATCGGTTAAGATGAGGTTGCCGGTTTTGAGAATAGAAAGTGTTGAGTGTTTTCCGTTGACGGGTTGGTCACGATTTGCCATCCAAATAACGGTGGCGGTGTTGTTGTTGTTGTCAAGGTGTTTTTGTTTTTGTGTGAACCAAATGGCGAATGAATAAGCATTTTCACCTACGGGGTAGAAGCCTGCGGTGAATGTGTGATTGGGTGAGAGTATGAAGTTATGTTCGGGGTTTTCTACCGAGAGGGAGAATGATGAGGAGTGATGGAAATGGAAGAGGATGATGAAGATTGTGATGAAGATTTGTAATGGTGAAGGAGACATTGCTGGGAAGAAGATCGGAGCATAATACAGTATTGACTTGATTTGGTGATACTGTTGGATAAATAATGAGACTGGGGTAGTAGACTAGTAGTAGTACTTTGAGTGTTTGAATGTGTGGTATAGAAACGCGAGAAGACAAAATTAGACCCAACATCGTGCAATGTTTCTAAATACACGATATCATTATAGGTCTGGGTCCGGTGAAAGGCGTGAGGGGGTTGAAGTCATACAGAGGTTCGAGGCTGATAGCAACTCAACATGCGACGGTTGCTCTCATGTATGTTAAATGCTAGTGTTTGTTTTAAAAGCAATAAAGTTGGATACATGGCTTCATTTGAATCATTCGGTCCATCAAACGGGTTAGGTTTATTCAAAGGCACGATGCCTTTCCCGCTGCAAAGTCATATAATCTCATCCTTTTATATGGTCAACTCGTTTTATTGATTTGTTCAACTCATAATTTATCCAACCCATAAAATTAGAAGGTTTATTGGATAGTTATTAAATTTAAGAATTAATGAACCCACACTTAACGGAGAGACCGATAAATATCAAATATGTATAAGTCTCACATGAGACACATAAATATCAAATATGTATAAGTCTCACATTAGATGAAAATGGATATTGAACACTTTATAAATGAGTAGATCCATAGACCTAATATCTTAAGATTTTGGATTAAGATATGATGTCCAACTCATTTTATGTGATTGTTCAAAATCCAATGTGATAATCTATGCACTCCTCATGACCCAAAAGTAATATTAGAGTCAATGATTCAACTAAAAGATCTACTCCTTGTATCTAAGGTCTTCCTGACAAGGCGGGGTCAAACAATGTATCGTGTTGAAGTGTTAGTGACATGGTAATAGTGCCAACAACGAGTACAACACTACAATTTTTTTTTTTGAATTGCAGTTAATTCAAGAAGATTGTGGCTGTTTTAAAAGCCACAATTAACATAAACGACATTTTAAAATACGTCATAAATTTAGTTGTCGCTGTGTGAATAGTTGTGGTAAAAAAATTAAATGTAACGACGCTTAATGCCATTTTATGCATAGTTTTAAGCGGTTGTTTTTGTATGAAAATAGTGGCGGTTTTAAAGGCCATATATTTCACATAAAAATAAATATCTAACCTAATTTACTGCTAATTACATCATTTTAAACTGTTGTACTATACTGTTACCATTCCAAATCTTGTTTTTATTTCTACAAAATAGTTCAACTAACTAGCTACCGTTTCAACTTACTAAACTCTCGCTAACCCGGATTGGTCTAAGGCGTGGCGAAAAGAGATTCCATTAAAAGTCTCATGCTTAGCGTGGAGGATTTTTCAAAATAGAATAGCCACGAGAGATAATTTGTTTAGGCGAGGAGTTATTGGTCAAGGTTCCATGCAATGTGTCGGAGAGTGCGGCCAGGAAGAGTCATTGTCTCATCTTTTTTTTTTGAATGTCCAGTGTTTGCAGGGGTCTGGTATGCTGTGTTTCAATGGTTAAATATTTCATCAGTCTTGTACAATGACAGTCTTCTCCTGCTGGAACAGTTTGGAGGACTTATAGGAGGAAACGAGACTGTATCAAGGCAGACTGAAATGATTTGGTTCGCAAGTGTTTGGCGAATCTGGAAAGCAAGGAATGAAAAAATGTTCCAAAACAAAGATATCGTAATCAAAAATCTGACAGAGGATGTGAAAATGTTAGTGTGGAATTGGCTGAATTTTAAATCTAATAGAAGAGAGCTCAATACAACAATGTGGTTCTTAAACCCAAGGGCATGTCTCGGCGTCATATAATCTTATCTTCAAGAAACCTGATGCATAAATAAAGACTTTTGTTACTGATCTTGCATTTATCAGCCCCTTGTGTCTGGCAGTATGTTGGTGTTTCAGGTTTATAGTGCGGCAGTATCATAATGTTCTTCCCTCAGGTGCTAGGAGTAGCTATTTTGGAGTCGGTGTTGATGTGCTGGAGTGCTAGAGCTCTGGTGTTGTTGTGCTGAAGTTTGAGTGGCGAATTTTTTTATCAAGGGTCGGATTTCCTTTGTGATGTGGGGTATGTCGTCCTCGTGAGCGCCGTCCGGCATCAACAAGGTTGAAAGGATTTATTGGCAGTGCTACAGATTGTGAAAACTCTTTCGACTGTCTCTCAGTTTTGGTGCATTTCTATCAGTTCTTTTACACTTGGAGCTCTGCTGTTGCTGCTGCCTCAAACCAAAACTGTCAAGGAACTAGTGTTTGTTTAGATCTAGTTGATTTATTTGGGCTGTTTTGGGAGATGTTTGTCTGTTAGGAATGAGAGTTTGTTATACTTGGTAGCTGCATTTGTCTGATGTTTGCTTTCATTGTTTTGGTGTGGTAGCAGTATACTTTGATGGTCTGCTACACGTTTTACTTTGATGGTCTGTATATCTAGCATTCCTTATGCTACTTCTCTTATTTTATCAAAATCATTTTGCTTTTAAAAAAAAAACTAAACTCTGACTAATTCAACCAATAACACCTAAACTAACCTTATATTTTTACATTTGTTAACTCTATAACGGTGTTTCATTGTGGTTTCTCCATTTCCGTTATTTAATTGGAATTGAACACGTGTTCATCCTTAATCCTCTATTTGTGTTGAGTCTATCATTGAAGAGTAAGACTCTCCGACTTGTTCCTATGATACTTGATATTTGGATGACATAAAAATTTAAGATTTAATGTATTTATAAACTCAAATTTATAATAGAAAAATTTAGAATACTCAAAATTCAAAAACAAAAATAGCTACTAGATGACAAAATCATACCAAATTTATAAAAATTGATCCATAGAAAACATGATATTGTGATTTATATTAGAAAATTTAACTCTTCCAAAGCCTTACAGGTTTTTCATGAAATTTTCATATAAGTATAGAAAAGAGAAAACATGACTTTAACTTGAAATTGGTTGATTGCAAAACTTGAAGTTGGTTCAGTTGAAGTCCAACTGAGAAATGAAGAAAATTTTCTAAAAGACTGTATCTTCATCACGAATAGATTGATCCTCATAATTGGATGAAGCTTTGTGGGCCTATAGAATAGTGTATAAATCTTATATTGGCTTCACACCTTTTCAAATGATTTATGATAAATCATGTCATATCTCAATAGAATTGTAACATAAAGCTTATTGGACAATCAAATTCCTTAATTTTTACTAATCTCAAGCAACACAGAAAAGAAAGATACAAATCCATGAATTAGAAGAAATCAGAAGTTGGGCATATCACTATTACAAAAAGCTCTTTTAACCTCTGACGCAAAATTCATTTTACCCTGCCTAATGTAGAGTTTTGTTCGAGAAAGAATCAAGGGAAATAAGTCCTTTAAAATTTACCTTTTGTTTGGTCAAGCGGTGAGTCACTTGGTAGATAATGAAATCGGAAAACTCTGGTTATTATCCTAACAATTGCTAAAATTATCGCATCTTTATTATATTTATTTTTCTACTAACCGTGTCTTGAAAATAAAGTCTTATGAGAAAGGAAAGATTCGCAAAAGACCTCTGTCAAAAAACCATATGGCATATCTAGATGTTGTCATATATGAGGAGAAGTATGATCTTATATCCTGCTTATTTATGACTCAATATGAACCTATTTTCCACCATTGTATCACGTAAACTCTTTCCTTTTATTTAAGTAATCATGTGGTTTATGTGCTGGATTTTTATCGCTTCTTTGTTCCCGCGTTTCTGATTATGCAAAATGGGTGGAAGTATACTCTTAGGAGAGTAGGGTATACTCTTTATATCTTTTTGTTTACGGTGATTTCCGGTAAACAACCGCTAGTCTTCCAAACTATAATAAATATGATTTGGTTACTCGCAGGATCGACTAGATTGATCCTAGGACATAGTCAAACAAAAGGTTTATTGATGTGATTTGGTTCATACCTGTTTGTTTTGATTTCAAGAAACTTATGTTCAAATGGTTAATCGTTCGATACAACGCTAATTGCATAAGTTAGTGTAATTTTGAAACATCAATCATAATAAGAGAAAACATGTAAATTGCGAAATTGTAAATTGCAAGAAAATTAAAGTACATGGAAATTAAATGACTTTGAAAGTAAAGGCATAAACAGGGAAAGAGAAGTAAAGAAATTAAAAGACATTTGATAAAAGTAAATACACATGTATTCAAATTGATGGTGTCATACGTACATTTCTCAGCGAACTCTTTCTCTTAACACTTGATACTTGAGCGATATGTGAGTAATTTGTACAAAATGAACACACAAAATCCTATCATTAAGACTCCTATTTATACTAAATTCGACCCTAATGGTCGTACAATAATCTAATGCCACGTTATCCACGAGAACCCTGGGGACGCCATCTGTCGATGTGCAGTTTATGGAAACCGTTTCGCAATTCAAATCTTCCCGCTCGAGTCCTTTTCGACGCGTGGCAGTATAGCTATATTCGAAATTGATGCGGAAATACACTAAGCTTCAGTACTTCATGCAATTTTCCGCGAATTGTCTAAGTCTCGGCAAAAAGTGCCTTTTGTGCTAGCATTAACACTCCTCTCTTTCGTTCCAACTTAGACATTTCTCTTAAAACATGGCCGTCAGTAGCCATTCTTAAATCTTCAAAGATGGTCTTCAGTAACCATCATTCTTTGAACTCAAGCTTTCGAAGGTTAATCTTCCCAAACGAAATCTCCAGCCAACAAATTGCCCCCAATAAATGCCTGTTTCGATAAACGAAAGAAATAGGCGTTTCTTGCCACGATGGGATTTTGTTTTGCTTTCTTAGAGTCCCAAGACTAATAATTGACGTCATAATCAATTAAACTCTAATTTCAAAACGTCTTATCACTTTCAGAAACGTCTTCTCAACAGTTGCGTTCCCACGTCTTGACCTTACTTTATGATCATTACTCCTATATCCTAGGAATAAAGCTGGTGACTGTTCGACCGCCGTTGGATTAAATCAACACTTGCCGCGTGTCCTCCAGTTTTTACCCAAAAGGTTTGAAAGGGTTCCCGTTAAACCTTTAAATACCTAGTCTCTTCCTTTCTTTTTCCTTTCAGTTCCATTCCAACTCTCTCCAGAAAACAACGTACTCAGTTTCTTCAAACTTCTTCCTCAAATCAACATTTTTCAATGGCGTCTTCTTCAAATGTTCTCCAACCAATCCTGAAGCTTCAGAAACCTA
The DNA here is from genome assembly GCF_029867415.1 of Vicia villosa. Taxonomy (NCBI): domain Eukaryota; kingdom Viridiplantae; phylum Streptophyta; class Magnoliopsida; order Fabales; family Fabaceae; genus Vicia; species Vicia villosa. Next base: position 87,074,805 of record NC_081182.1, read on the forward strand.
CACAACTGGGGAATCAGGAATACATACCCAAACCGAATACTGCGGAAGAACACGCTATTTACGCTTCTCAGGTAATTATCCCTTTTGAACTTTCTGAAAAGACTTGTGCTTTCATGGGCCCATTATCAGGAGAAAACAGTTCATCAGATAAATTCTTTCCTGCGTATTATAAAACTAGGCCTCTGGTGAGCAAGATAAAAATAGATGACAAAGGTAATCGCATCTCAGAAGATGTTAACCCTACAGGAGAAGCTTCGACTACGCCTCCCCTAGTCTTAGAGAAAATTAGGTTAGATTATGTAACCAATTTTGTAAGGGTTTTTAGGTCAATCCCTTTAGCAAAAGATCCAGAACTATACTATTCTTGGTTGAACAAAGTAGAGAAACAAAAGGCCTCTTTCTGGCAAGAATTAGGGATTTATGATCTCATTCAGTTGTCTAAGACTGGTTTAGAGTATAACCAAACCATGTTAGTAGCGTCAATCCATTTCTGGGACGCTTCTCATAATACCTTTCATCTCCCATGCGGAATGATTACTCCAACCCTTTTCGATGTAGCTGCCATCACAGGGCTTCGACCGACTGGTGAAACTTTTGACCCTAATGTCTCGGATGTTGATACCATCAACTTCAATGAAGCCACCGTTACTTACACTGCTTTCATCCAGCAATACCATGATCAGACAAATGCTGAGGTCTCTGACGTAGAACATATTGCTTTTTTGGCACTATGGCTTTCGAGATGTGTTTTCTGCTCTCGATCCATACAAGTAGCAAAAAGATATCTATGCATGGCTAATCAATTACACGATGGAAAGAAACTGAACCTGAGCGAATTGATTCTAGGATTTCTTTACGAAAACCTTAGTGAAGCCGTAGACCTTGTAAAGACTTACACAACAGGATCTCTTCTTTTCGCTGGTCCCTTCTGGTTATTACAACTATGGCTTAATGCCACATTCGAGGCTCATCTTCCGTTCCGGGGCATCGTTAACGAAGAAATTCCAGAAATCAAAGATCGAACTGTCGAAGGGACTCGATTAGCCTTGCTGACCCCAAAAGAAGAGACTGGGAAACTTCGTGAACATTTTTTAGCATATATCATGATGTTTGCTAAACGTTACCAGTTCAGTTCTTCAATGGCCCCATTCGTACGAAGAGCTGTGGGTCCTGAATGGTTTACTCGAGAGTTTCCTGTAACATCTCCGAAACATCAAGCTGAGTCTCTGGCTATTTGGGAAGCTTTCCTTATCCCAAGGTTATTCTATTATCGGCTTCGACCTTCCAAAGGTCAATACATCCTCGTTTGCTATCAGCCAAATCTTGTGTCCAGACAGTTTGGCTTGGTCCAAGTGAAACCCAAGTGCTTGTATGACAAAAGGAACCACATGTGCTTCCATACTTTATACCTAACCGAAGAGGAATGTGAAGCGAAAATAGCCAAATATACTGATATTTTCAAACTTGCACCTGTTTCTTTTGTACCTGCTTTCTATACCACACCAGATTTTCAACAATGGTGGTCAGATTATTATACCACACACATCTATGATGTCGAAGGCCTTACTCGAGAACTAACTGAAGCTTTTGCTGCTGTGCAGGATAAATTCCGCAAAGGTACTTCAACTCATATTAAAGAAATCCAGGCCTTTCAAAAGTTCTTTGAAACTATTTACAGGCCTGATGACCTTAGTCGGACCGTTCGCGGAGCTGCTGTTACTTTACGTGAAAAGTTTTCTGCAAAACTGGGTAAGTTAAAATTGCCCCCGTCTGTTCGACCAGAACTACGTTATGAAGTGGCATTTAAACTTAATCCTCCAAAATTCCCTCCACTACCAAGTGCTGATTTTGGTGTGGCTTTAAGTCCTCCTTTCCCAGACTGGTTCGTGTGTGGGAATGCTCTCAAAATTCTTCAAGAGAGTACCAAAAAACGCGCTGAACGAGTGGTCCCGACTAAGCATACCCTGGATACTTTCAAAGGGCATCTTCATATAGATCTTAAACACGTTCGTGTCTTGACTCCAATACCCGAAGGTTTGGGTCTAGTTAATTTTAGATTGACTTTTCTATCCCTCACTAAGATAATAATTTCCATCTTTGTTACAGCTGTTGCTCACAGGAGAAAGGCTAAAACTATTCCTGTGCAGAAAGATTCTGAGGCCTCGAAGAGCAAGAAACCAAGTGAAAGTGACTCTGTCACAACTGACGCAAAACCCACGGTACACACGTCCTTCAAATTCCAATTTTGCACATCTTACGGATAACGCTCATTTCCTCTTCTAACGTATTTTGTTCCCTTCAGAGTTCGAAGCCTCCGACATCTTCGAAGCGAAAGACTCTTCCAACTGCTACTCCAGATGCTGCTTCAGATGGGGACGACAAATCTCCCCCTCGTACCAGACAAGGGACGAAGAAGAAACAAAAGGTTACCACTCCTGTGGGCAAAGGGAAAAAACCTGGATCTTCGAAGATTACCTCTTCGAGTGATAAAGCGACTTCTGAAGAATCACCTTTGAAAGCCACTAGTAACGCTCTAGTGATGGAAAGCCATAATTCAAGTCCAGCCACTAATGCAGCTAAGGTATCTGGGCCTTTACAACATAATCATTTCTATGAATTTTACCTTGAATGATTAAGTTAATGTCACCTTATGATTTCAGGATGATATAGGAACCGCTACTTCTGACTTCAACTCTTTCAATGCTGCAATTGACCTTGGTAATCCCCAAGGTGAGCCAAGAAGTCTCTTGCTTAAATCAAATAATTCTCCTGCAACTCTCGCACTATAATTACCCATATTTTCTCATTTTGCAGGTGACTCTCAGCGCATCTCTCATGTACTTTCACCAGTCCTTGAAGATGTCACTCCTCTTGCCACTATCAATACTGCATCTCCTATTGAAGTAAGCCATTCGACTGATGATTCTCCTCCTATTCGCAAAGACACATGTATGGGTGAGGAGGGTCAATTCCTAGGCGAAGATAATGCAGCGGTACCATCGATTGGGAGTGAGGACACCGTATCTGATCAAGGTGTCGAAGAGGAAACCTCCAAGTTAGTCGAAACAGACCCCTGTGGAAACTCAAGTTTCAACACTGTCGTTATTCCTGAAACTACTCCACCCATACCTACTCCTCCAGAATTGGAGCAACTTAAACAAACTGATCCTCTCAGCTTTCTCAAAACCATGATGACCATGGATAGCGCTTCAATTCTCACGTCTGAAGCTTCTCCCACTGTTCAGACCAAATCTGGAGACAAAGAAGATATCTCCAGCCTCCTTCATCAAATAAGGGAAAAATTCTTCGAAACGAACCTCGTCGAATTCTTAAGCAAGGATTCCATGAAATGTCATGACTTGAAGCAACTTTTGAAAAAAGTGGATTTACTCCTGGTTCCGAAAGAGGTTTCAGATGTGATTGTACTCCTGGGCTCATTACTCGACCAGCTTCAGGCTAACATTCTTCGACAGAACAAGGTTAATGAACAACTTGCTGCAAAAATGGCCTCTCATAGTTCGTCATGGAAAGCTGCCACTGAGGCAACCAACAAGGGTGACGCTCTTAGGATGGAGCGTCTGAAGAAACAAGAAGAATATGATGAGTGTGAGAAAAATATAAAATCTTGGAAGCAAGAGATTAAGAAACTTGAAGAGAAGATACAAGAAGCCGAGTCTCGCCAAGCAACTATTCAACAATCCAATGATCTGAAGATAGCTGAAGTAGCACGACTGGGTATCCAACACTTCGAAGCTGCGCAAAAATTGGTGCCAGAGATCGAAGAGTTAAAGAGGCAACAAGCATTACTCGAGCTTAGTATGTCTTCGTGGGAGGCTCATTATTCAAAGATCAAAGATAGCCTTCCCAAGGATTTTAATTAATTGTCTTCGAGCTTTGTATTTTTTCTTTGTAGCACCGATCCTTTGTTTTGTAATCGTTCCTTTTCAGAATATATGCAAACTTGTCTTTCTATGTATTCACATTTTACTCTGAAATGATCAATGGTAAATGTTTGGCCATACTTCACAATATTGCCGATATCTTCTTTTCTTTTTACGCCACAGTAATCTTAATAAATGCCTCACGTGGCTCGATTACCCTTCGCAACCCTAGACTTGACGTTTTTCCTTCCCTTAGCCGTAATCATCATTACTTGCTGACGTCTTTTCTTCTTAAACGTCTCTTTAAGACGTGCGTGCATCAGTTTTATGATTACATTCCAACTTCCAAGGGCGGGAAACGGCGGTGATCATAACTTCCCTCTGAAACACCAAATGCAGTCTAATCAATCATTTAAAACCAAAAACGTTTCCTTACCGTTCCTCTTGTCTATATAAAGGGTTAGTGTCCCTTTCTTCTCTTCACACTCTTTTTACCCCTTCGTTTCAGAACTCTCTTCTTCCTTCTCGCGCTCTTTTCAACTTCAAACTCTTTCAACTCTTAGCATGACACTCAACAACAACCTGACCTATGCTAACATTGTAACTTTCATCAAAAAAGAGTTCAAACCTTTCCCAGAAGAATTCATCAGGCATCACATCAGCCTTCGTGCCCTTTTCCAGAACCAGGAGATGGGTTTTTACCTATCAATTCTAGAAGGAAACGTTTATCCTAAGATGCTTGCTGATTTCTGGATGTTTGCGTACCTACGCATTGATCCTGAAGGAAGAACTACTATAGTTTCTAACATTCGAGGGGCTGATATATCTATCACGCCTTCCACCATCTCTGATTTGTTGCGCTGCAGTAACACTGGGGCAACCTTTGATGATAACAGTTTCACCATGACCACTTCTGTTCTGTTGGCGAGTCTCATGGAGAATGATCCTTACACCGCCAAACTCATTAGGATTTGGCATCAACTTCTAGTGGGTAACTTCTATCCACGAAGCTGTGATGAAAACCAGATTACGGTGGAGGATTTGGAGTTCATCTCCTATGCTTTACGAGGGGAGAAGATCAACTTTCCGTTGTTGATCTTCAGACGGCTTGTGGAAACTGTTGCTTTAACTTCCTCTCGCGAGGGTTCAGTCAGCTGCCTTCCTTTTGGGAGGTTTTTATCTTACTTGTTCCTCAGGAAAGGTGTGGTGCGAAGGATGCGGGACTCGGGTCGTATGAACATGTTCGAAGCAGAGGGTCTTCATCCGCTATCTTTGGAAGATTTAGACCAGAGGGTGAACTAAAGGATAGTTCCTTTTTAAGTTCTTTTCTTTTTGCTGCTCCACTTTTGTAGTCTTTGATGTCCTACATGGACCAAAATCGCTTGTACTCTTCGCTTTTCAATTAATGAAGATCTTTTGCCGTGTTTTTATTTATAAATACTTCCTAGTCACAGAGCCATTTTGGCGCAAATTTGACAATTTTGGCTTACGTAGTGTTACTTAAATATCTACGTTTTGGCAATCTTTACTTCGTGCATGCTTGGTTTGTATCTCTTTAGATACTTCCCATTTACCCTTAAGATTCTACGATCTTCTGCTAATTCTTCTATCTCGTAAGCATTATTTGAAAATACTTTCAAGATTCGAAAAGGGCCTTCCCAGTGTGGGGACCATTTCCCCAAAGCTTGGTTCTTTCGATCTATAGGTAAAATAACTTTCCACACTAGGTCATTATTAATAAACGTTTTACCTTTCACCCTTTTGTTGTATGCTCTGGATACCCTTTCTTTCTGTCTCTTTATCATCTCCAAGGCTCGAAGTCTATCTTCGTCCAAGTCAACCAGTTCGTTCATCATCAGCTCCCAGTACATGTTAGGAGGAATTTCTGCTTGTCTTTGTATCCGGACTGATTGCGAGTATATTTCAACTGGGAGCACCGCATCATGTCCGAATGTCAGTTGAAAAGGCGTAGTGTTCGTAGCTTCTTTAGGAGATGTTCGACAAGCCCAAAGTGCTTGGTCCAAAGTTTTGTGCCAACTTTTAGGTTTTTTCCTTACATGTTTCTTTAAGAGACCAATTATGATTTTGTTCGCTGCTTCGACTTGTCCATTTGCCTGAGCATAGTAAGGTGTAGAGGTAAACAACTTGAAGCCTATCTCCTTAGCGAAGTCTTGCATTTTTCGTCCAGTAAACACTGATCCTTGATCTGTGGTTATACTTTCCGGGATCCCAAATCTGTATATAATATGTTTTTGAATAAACTCGATCACGGCTTCTTGATCAACATTCGCAAGTGGTATAGCTTCGACCCATTTTGTAAAATAGTCGATTCCTACTAAAATATACCTTTGACCTCTAGATGATTTGGGATGAATTTCTCCAATTAGGTCTAACGCCCACCCTCTAAAGGGCCAAGGCTTTATTATTGAACTTAATTCATTTGCGGGAGCATGCTGAATACCTGCATGTTCTTGGCATTCTTGACACCCTTTGGCGAACTCTATGCAGTCTTTTAACATGGAAGGCCAATACATCCCGTATCGAAATAAAAGCCACTTCATTTTGTGCCCTGCTTGGTGGGCACCACATGCTCCGCTATGGACGTTCGAGAGGGCTAAGTAAGCTTCCGTTTCTCCCAAACACTTTAGCAATACTCCCTCAGGAGTCTTTTTGAACAACTCATTTCCCATCAGAAAGTATGATAGGGCACGATATTTTACCTTTCTATCAGTGTCTGAAGAAGGGTCCTTCAAATAATTCACAATTGGACTTCTCCAGTCTGTGTCTGCCAACAAGTCTATGTTCAAAACTTCAAATTCTTCTTTGTTAGCAAACCCGATTTGTGAGTTTTCCAAATCACTTGGCGAAAGTTTCGTAGCCATTGCTCTGCCTCTTACTTGGATTAATTCCTTGAATTTGTTCTTCGACACCCTGTATCCTGAGGCTAGTTGTGCCAAATCATTTGCTTCCTGATTTTGCAACCTTGGGACATGGTTCAGATCCACATATTCGAATTTTTTAAGCAACCTATTTACTATGATAAAGTACATGATCAAATTTTCTTTGATGCACTTGTACTCTTTCGTCAATTGTTTAATCACCAATTCGGAGTCCCCTTTAATTTCGACTCTGGTTGCCCCCAATTCTAACAAAGCTTCAAGTCCGGCTATTAACGCCTCGTATTCAGCTTCATTATTTGAACATAAAGGGCCTTCGATTTTATGCTTAAGCTTTGTTGGAATTCCTTCAGGAGAAATTAGCAATATTCCAACGCAAGTTCCTTCTTTGTGAGTTGAACCGTCAAAGTATAACTTCCAAGGTGGCAATTCCACATATTGTTGAGAACTTTCCACCACTGCATGATCAACAATGAAATCTGCCACAATTTGCCCCTTCATAGCCTTAAGGGGTTGAAATGTTAACGAGTACTCAGTTAGGGCCAAAGCCCACTTGCCAATTCGACTGTGTAATATTGGTTTTGATAACATGTGTTTAATAACATCACAATGGGACGAAACATAAACATCAACTGGCTTTATATAATATTTGAGTTTAATACATGAGAAATATAAACAAAGGCAGAGTTTGTCTATTGCACTATACCTAGTCTCTGCATCAGTGAGTACTCTACTTAGATAATAGATGGCTCTTTTGATGCCATTCTCATCCTCCTGAGCTAACATGCTACCTATTGTTTTATCCGAAGCTGAAATATACAAGCGCATCTGCTTCTTTCCATTCGGAGGAGCCAATATTGGAGGATGCATCAAGTATTGCTTAATCTTTTCGAAAGCTTCTTGATGTTCAGCTAACCATTCAAACTTTCCTTCTTTGAGACGAAGCAAAGGTGAAAAGGCTTGTGTGCGTCCACTTAAATTGGAGATGAACCTTCTCAAAAAGTTTATTTTCCCCAATAAGGACTGCAGTTGCTTCTTCGTGGAGGGAGGTTTTGTTTCCATAATGGCTTTCGTCTTATTCTGGTTGATTTCTATCCCCTTCTTGTGGACCAGAAACCCTAGGAAGTCTCCTGCCTGCACAAAGAAAGCACATTTAAGGGGGTTCATCTTCAAGCCATGTTTTCGCATTCTCTCGAATGATTGGCTCAGATGATCTAGATGATTGGAATCTGATACAGATTTCACCACAATATCATCTATGTATACCTGCATAAATGTTTCTATAAAATCATGAAATATAGAATTCATTGCTCTCTGATATGTTGCCCCAGCATTTTTTAGGCCGAAAGGCATTACTACCCATTCGTATGTACCTATTGCCCCTGGGCAACGAAAAGCTGTTTTGGACACATCCTCTTCCGCAATGAAAATCTGGTTGTATCCAGAGTATCCGTCTAACATACTCAGATACTCGTATCCTGCTGCTGAATCTATCAGCATTTCTGCCACACGCATAGGATACTCATCCTTAGGTGTTGCTGCATTCAAATCTCTAAAATCTATGCATACTCTTAAAGAACCATTCTTTTTAATAACTGGCACAATATTAGCAATCCATTCAACATACCTCGTGGTCTGGATGAATTTACAGCGCAGGAGTCTTTCCACCTCTGCTTTAATCTTCGAATGGATTTCAGGTGCGAACCTTCTGGGAGTCTGCTTAATAGGCTTTTTCCCTTCTTTGATTGGTAATTTTAATTCGACTAGATCTCGTCCCAAACCAGGCATTTCATCATAATCCCACGCAAAACAATCTTTGTTTTCTTTCAACAACGTAATGACTTTAGATTTTAGAGTTGGTTCCAGCTTTGCACTGACATACGTTATCCTCTTCCGATCCCCTTCCCCGAGATTTACTTCTTCAAGTGGGTCTTGGGCTAACATTTTAATATTTGAAGCCATAGGATCTTTTTCGAATCCCAGAGGCTCTTCGTCATAAATTGCATCCAATTTTTGGGTAATTTCTTTCTCCGTGGTGTTTGCCATTCGGACTGGATCTTCAAAGGATTGGGAGGACGCATGTAACTTTGAATCTGATATCGCTTCGTTTTCTGAAACCGACTTTAGCGTTATGTTTGATAACTCGGCTTCGAGAGCCGTGTTTCTTTTATTCTCGGCTATATAAGTCGAAATCTTCTCGAAGAAAGAGGACTCAGACATTATCAACATCGTCGTCCCAGCCTGTTGGCCGTACCGCTGGATAATTCTCTGTTGATGTGCCCTCTTCTGGACCGTCCATTATCTCCCTGTTCCATTGGAAGCCATTTGGATGCAACGATAGATAATACAATGCGTTCTTGTTTGGGGTGTATATATCTTCTGCAGCATGACAAGGTCCTATATTTCCCAAGTTCCTATCGAAACTAGTCTTATTGACTTGATTAACTTCAGCCATATAATAACTCTGGTCTCCTTCGATGTTCTCCACTATGCCATCTTGTCTCCAAATGGTTAGTCTTTGGTGCATAGTTGAAGGCACCGCAGCGACTCCGTGGATCCACTCTCATCCTAACAAGAGGTTATAGTTTGCTTTTGCTGGTATTACCATAAACATAGTTGGTCTGGTAACGGAACCCACTGTCAAATTTACTTGAACAACTCCCAGAGTCTGCCCAATTTTACCTTCGTAGTTTGATAAAACCATGTTATGAGGCCTTATATCTGTGTCGAACATCCCAATTCTCTTCAACATGTATTGGGGCATTAGATTCACTGCTGCCCCTCCATCCACCAGGACTTTGTTAATGCCAACGTTCTCAATCTTAGCCCTTATATAGAGTGGTTTCAGATGATTTCGCATACCTTCGTCAGGCCTTTCGAAGAAAGCGTTCTGCTCCTCAACTGCTCCGTTGTTTAACACATAGTAACACACAGGTCTGTGTTTTGCCATCTCTTCGACGTCAGATTCTTCACACTCCTCAACTTCAGTTTCTTGATTAAACTCGTGAGGGAGGACTGACACTACGTTGCATATCAAGTTGAGGGATGATACTCCATCCGAATCGAAATTATTTGTCATTCTATCTTCTTCCTTCCAGGAATTGGACCGCATCTTTTCTTCTTCTTCTAAAATGTTTTCAGCTTCGAAGAGTCTGCGTTCTACCGGAGGTTTGCTTATCTTTGTCCCCTGGTGTTGGACTTGGTTGCTGCTAGACTCTCCAATCTCCCTTGGCTTGTATTCTCTTTGGGCCTTCTTCATTCTCTGGTGCCTCCTCCATTGGGATCTGGACATAGGATTTCTGCGTTTGTAATTCTCGAGCCTATGCATCTCTCGATTTGAGGTCTGGAATTGCTTCCTATAAGCCATTGCAGTTCTTCCTCCTTGTTCCCAACTTCGCCATTTTTTTGGTTCTTGCGCCAACTTGCACCCATCTGTCCCTAGGTGTATCTGCAGGGACTTTGAATGTGACCCTTCGTGCTTTAGGGTGAGGACTGTCAGGCCTCTTATACGTAGTTCGATTGTCGAACATATATAAATTAGGACGGAGACCTTGGGTTTCCCGATTCATGATAAAATAACTCCTCTCGAGGGAACGCGCTAGGAGTTCATCATATACAGCTCCACATCTGGGACATAACACCACTTCCGTATTTGCTTTATGGCATCTGACCAAGAAACTCACCAAACTTTCCGCAGTTCTTAGGTATATCCTTAGCAGTAAGTTTCCACCTCTCCAAGGCTGTTCCAATCTCTCTCTTAAGGTCCTCTCGAAGTCAGCTTGGATTCTCCGATTCACCATTATAGAACATCTTGGGCACATCAGCATTTTTCCTCCATTCTTCTCGTGGCAGTACCAAAGGTAATCTTTCAAGGTTTCCCCCTTTGGCGAAATATCCACATTTCCCTGTTGCCTTGTCAACCATTCCTCCAACTCTTCAATTTCAGAAAAAGGTCGTCTGGCATTTACCATGTTGACAACTGCTGGAGGGGCCTCAAAAATTTGAATCTGCTGGAGTTTCATCCTGAGGTCTTCAGTGGCCTCACTAGTTTTTTCTTCCGGATTGTCGATCATTTCTTGATTGAGGGACCTTTCAACTTCAGTATTGAAAGCCGCGTCATCATTTAGGCTATCAGTAGCCTGCTTTCCCTTTGACCTTGTTTCTGGTTCAGCAAATTCGACTTCAGATACTTCCACCATGTTGATGTCACATGGCTCACACAGGTTGGTATCAGCAATGTTCAAAGGGTTGGTATCGACCTTCATATGGCTCTTAGCCTTGTCAGCGAACTTCAAACGACCATCCTTGAGAGCATTCTGAATTAGATCCCTGAAAAGAAAACATTGTGAGGTCTTATGGCCTAAAAAACCATGATATTTACAAAAACCTCGCTTCTTCCGTTGTTCTAACAGAGGAATTTTAGAGTTAGGAGGTACTATCATTTGGCCATCTTTTACTAACAAATCGAATATTCCGTCACACTTGGTGACATCAAATGTATAAGTTTTCTCAGGGAATCTATCGCTTTTATCATTTTCTATTGGATTCTTCCCGTTAGCAGGGGTAAGTAATTTGCAAGCATAAGGCAGCGCTTCTTTTAATTCAGCTAGGTCTAGCTCGACCTCCTCTATGCCATATGGGTCATCAAAGTTTTCGCTATCAGTGTCTTCGACTTCAACGTAGGATATTCTTTCTTTTTTGTAAATTTTGTTTACTTTAGCCTTCTCTGCTTTCAGTCGTTCGACCTGTCAAACCCTATCTGCCAATTGGGCCATGTCTCTTAAATATTGGGTATCTAATTTCTTTCTAATCGAATAGTCTAAACCACCAGCGGCTATTTCGACTAATTCGTGTTCTGGGACGACTGTGAAACATCTCGATTTCAGCAAACGGAACCTGTTTAGGTAATCATCAATAGGCTCTGTAAACTTCCTTTTAATACTAGCCAATTCTTTCAAACTTATCTTTGTTTGACCCATGTAAAATTGTTCGTGGAACAATCTTTCTAGTTGTGTCCATGTATCTATGGAATTTGGGGGTAGGGTAGTAAACCAGACGAAAGCGTTCTTGGTTAATGAACTAGGGAAATACTTGATCCTTATATCCTCGTTTCCTGCTAACGTTCCTGCCTCCGTCAAATATCTGGCTATATGCTCCACCGTTGATTCATTAGTATCCCCTGCAAACTTGGTGAATTTGGGCACCTTAATTCCCCTTGGTAACTCACTTTGCATGATGTATTCAGGTATGGGAGATGTATAATTTGGACGTCGAAATCCAGTATTTAAACCGTTATTAGCCATTATTCTTTCTATCATGGCAGTAAGATTATTTTCTGTTACCAAATCATTTCTCCTGACTCTGTGGATAACTGCGTCAGGATGTTCGTCTCTCCCTACCATAACTACTCTGGGCTGTTGTCGAGGGATAGCCTGTTGGCCAGTCTCCGTTGTTTCGATTTGAGTTCCCATTTCGACCATTGGGTTCTGTCCCATTGGATTTGGCCTTGGTGGGGGTTCTATATTTCGAATTTGTCGGACAATTGGATCTTCTTCTTGGTGGGTTGATTGGTTATTCCTTCGTCTTTCTTGTGGGACTCCCAAAAAATCCGCCATTCGTCCCAATTGTGATGATAACCTTTGGTATGTTTTTGCGCTATCCTGGCTAGATCTAGTAATGCTTGTTACTATTGGATCGAAGATGGTTCCTAATTCTCTAGCAAGGAGTCCTACCATGTCCTAGTTACTTGCATCCATTTCTTGTCGGAATGCTGCTTGAGTACTCGTGGTCATAGGGGGAATCTGAGTCGACGCACCAATATTGTGTGCGCTTCGACCTACTGAACCCACGTTCGGTGAAAATGCCGCTGGGTTGGTTGTAGTGTATGTAGGTCCTGCTCCTCGTAGTCCTGCCATATACGAATATGGCATCCCGTATTGCATATTTGGTCTCCAACCATCTACAGTGAATGAAGGCCCTGGGGTGGAAAAATGATTTGCAGCGTTCGTCGATACGGGTGGTATCTCGCTTGCACTTACAGACAGAGGAGCGGTAGTCGATACTGAAATGGGGATAGTCCCAGTTGATGTGGAAGTATTTCCGACCATGGTTTGCGAACTACCCGCTGGCTCAGATCCTGTCGAAACCGGTATGGCCTGCGCTCCTTGAGTGGATGTCGAAACATTCGTCGCGTTTGACGCTGCTATTCCTGATCCTTGTGGGGGATTTTCTTCGCCCCCTGCACTGGTCGTTACGACCATTTTCTTGTTGTACCTTCGTTTAGGAACTGGTTTTGCACTGTTGGTTAATTTACCGTTCCTAAGGTTCATACAAGGTCTTGACAATTTCTAGACAAAACAAAACAATCAATTAATAACACTTAGTTTGACACTGTCCCACTGGGCGTGCCAATTTGTTTACGGTGATTTCCGGTAAACAACCGCTAGTCTTCCAAACTATAATAAATATGATTTGGTTACTCGCAGGATCGACTAGATTGATCCTAGGACATAGTCAAACAAAAGGTTTATTGATGTGATTTGGTTCATACCTGTTTGTTTTGATTTCAAGAAACTTATGTTCAAATGGTTAATCGTTCGATACAACGCTAATTGCATAAGTTAGTGTAATTTTGAAACATCAATCATAATAAGAGAAAACATGTAAATTGCGAAATTGTAAATTGCAAGAAAATTAAAGTACATGGAAATTAAATGACTTTGAAAGTAAAGGCATAAACAGGAAAAGAGAAGTAAAGAAATTAAAAGACATTTGATAAAAGTAAATACACATGTATTCAAATTGATGGTGTCATACGTACATTTCTCAGCGAACTCTTTCTCTTAACACTTGATACTTGAGCGATATGTGAGTAATTTGTACAAAATGAACACACGAAATCCTATCATTAAGACTCCTATTTATACTAAATTCGACCCTAACGGTCGTACAATAATCTAATGCCACGTTATCCACGAGAACCCTGGGGACGCCATCTGTCGATGTGCAGTTTATGGAAACCGTTTCGCAATTCAAATCTTCCCGCTCGAGTCCTTTTCGACGCGTGGCAGTATAGCTATATTCGAAATTGATGCGGAAATACACTAAGCTTCAGTACTTCATGCAATTTTCCGCGAATTGTCTAAGTCTCGGCAAAAAGTGCCTTTTGTGCTAGCATTAACACTCCTCTCTTTCGTTCCAACTTAGACATTTCTCTTAAAACATGGCCGTCAGTAGCCATTCTTAAATCTTCAAAGATGGTCTTCAGTAACCATCATTCTTTGAACTCAAGCTTTCGAAGGTTAATCTTCCCAAACGAAATCTCCAGCCAACACTTTTAAGGAGAGTTTAACCACTCCAATCTATCACACTTGTTTTCTTGTTCTGTTCACCTCCTTGAGATATGTGTTGTCATAATAAAAAAGGAAGAGAATGTGTATCTATGTGCTTGCAGATATTATAGTTGATGTTCTTGATGGATCATGATGGTTTTGATGATGTTTTACGCAATAACTATTTGACTACTAGACTAAATAGTGATGTATGAGTGAAATTTACATTGGATGATCAATTATCCTTTACGCTTAATTGATTATTTGGGAAATTTACATAGGACAATCAATTATCATTTGTGATTAATCGATTATTTCACCTCATAATCGACTATTAGGGTTTGTATTTCATTATTAACGATCCAATTTGAAAACTTTCCATTTTTACACTACACACTTGATTATGTGATGTGCATAATTGATTATGAGCATTAAAAAGTCCATGAATCAGTTTCCTTTTTGAGCTACATTTTCTCCTATATCAGGAGGAAGCCTCCTTACTATTTTATACATTAGAATTCGATTTTAAATCATTCTTCTCTCATTTCAACATCTCTCTCTACCTCTTTTATTTTTCTTTCATTAAAAGTTGTCTTAGTGTCTTTATGAGTGAAATACATTTGCGAGGTTTTAGTTGTAGTGGTTTTTAACTATTTTATTAAGAGTGCGATTCTCTTTAAGTTTCTCTTATTTGGTTATTGAGGTTATTCTGGTAAAACATCTGTTTGGTTTCCGAGATCACCCAGTCAAAGTCTCGTTCTTGGTTTGTGAGCTTAGCCTGTCAAAAGTTGCAATTGGTTTGAGGGATCAACCTGTGAAAATATCTCAGTCGATTATAATAAGGTTCGTGGGTATAACAAGGTAAAAGTTCAACATATATTATTAGTGAAATCTTCACAAAGTTTTTCTTGGGGAGAGGATTAAGCCAAGAGATCAGTGAAACAACTATAACTTCTAGTGCAATCTCTCTCAACTCTCTCTATTTACTTTTAGTCATTTACTTTTCGGTATATTTCTTTCCTTCCATTTTTGCCGGTTTTATCTCAGTTTTTTATTATATTAATACAAATTGTTAGTTTTATAATTGAGTTTAAATTAATCACAAATTTTGAATACTACAATTCACCCTTTCATCGTGTGCTTGAAGTTACTTTTTCAACACCATGATCAACTTTTCGACATTGCCAACCAATCCCACAACTTATTTGTCATGACTAATTGTATCAGTACCACCCTGGTTGATTTTAACACATCCAAAGACTAGATGTTAGTTACATTGGAGAAATGTCTAAATCCATTTTATCAATGTGTGTTTGGATGAGGTAATTGGAAATTTTAAAGGAATTTAAAATTTAAAGTAATTCAAATGATTCAATTGAAATCCATTCATTTTTAAATTATTTTGTTTGGATGAAATATTAAGATAATTCATTGTTAGATTTTTGGGGTTATTTTTTTATAAAATTAAAAGTTTTATTCCAAATTAAAAAATCGAAAAGCAGGGACCAATTTGCAATTTTTAAAAATTTGAAGGACCAAATTGTGAATTAAAAAATTTATTAAGGACTAATTTGCAATTTTTTAGGTCAATTTTGTAATTTTGGAAAAAATGAAGACCAATTTGTAAAATTTAAAGAAATAATAGTAACAAATACATTCTTTGGAGTATGAGAGGAATTTCAAATTCTTTGATTTTTGGTGTCAATTCAAAATGATTAAATTTAACTTAGATAAAATATTTCATAAATTTTCATGATTTTTACAATTTTTCATTTTGTATCCAAAAATAAATTTTTTGCAAATCATTTTAAATTCTTTAAAAACATTATATTATCTCATTAAAATACTTCATCCAAATTCCTCTAATAGTATTTGAAATTCTGCGGTAAAATGAGGACAAGAACCAAAATCACTCATGGAGGAATCCCTCACCTCAAGTTCAATTCTATAAAGGTCTCAAAAATCCTCCAAATACTGGGGTGCTATGAAGCACGGACACGATACGTATCTACGGCGATACGTTACTAGTTGAAAAATACTAGATACGATACGTTTAAGATACACATATAAAAATTAATATAAAATATTTAGTTAAAAAATGGGAAGGTATGAAGAAGAAGAAAAAAAGTAGCAAAAGAGGAAGAAGTAGAAAAACAGTAGCTGAAGAGGAAGAACCTATGAAGCACGGACACGATACGAGTATCAGATACGATACGTATCCGATACGGCGATACGTTACTAGTTGAAAAATACTAGATACGTGCATGCCAACTAGTCGACATAAAATTTTGAAGTATCCGTGCTTCATAGCTAGGGTGCATGCCAACTGAATTCGAGGCTAATTAACCTCTCTGACAACAATGGTTGTATCCCAAACTCATAGTAGACACAATCAAAAGTTCTTTTAAGTTTTAACTTAAGTCCATTGATTATATATATATATATATATATATATATATATATATATATATATATATATATATATATATAAAAGAAATCTAATTACATAAAATAAATAGAAAAAACAGGAAGTAGAACAATGGAGTACTTAAACACCCATCAGAGATGACTATTTACTGTGGAGATCATATGCTCATTGCTTAATAGCCTCTCAACAACTTGACTCATGGTGGGTCTAACATTTTTCTCATCTGCTACACAATCCAAAGCCACATTTGCCAAAGTCTTCATTTTCTCAACATCATAACTTGATCCCAATTTAGGATCAACAATTTGTTCTACCCAACAACCAACTTCTAACTCTTTTATCCTTTTTTCCCTAACCCATGTTACCAACCTTTCATGGCACAACTCTTCTTTGATCTCTACACCTGTTGTTGGACTCTTTCCAGTAATCATCTCCAACACCACAACTCCATAGCTATAAACATCAACCTTAGAAGTGATGTGCAAATTGAAAACCCATTCAGGTGCCATGTAACCTCTTGTCCCTCTTATCCTTGAGAAATTTGAATTATCATGGCCATCCCTAGTCAATAGCTTTGACAAACCAAAATTTTCTACCTTAGGTTGGTACTCAGAGTCAACAAGAATGTTTTGTGGCTTTATATCACAATGCAAAATCCACTCCAAGCATTCTTCATGTAAATAAGCAAGACCCTTCGCAGTTCCCATAGCTATGTTATACCTTTTATCCCAATCAAGTTCATTTGATGAGAGATTATCAGCTAAAGTACCCTTTTCCATGTACTCATAAACCAACAATGTCATAGTATTCCAATATTTATAACATTTATATTTTGCTATTTTGTCGTTTTCTTATTTTGTCAATTAAGTGAGCTATCATGAGCTGTTTGTTTCGATAACACGTGTTCGGTAGATCTTATTTTCAATTGATGAGGTGGTATGTCACCAATCAACCCTATTTATCCGTTGTATGAATGAAAAAGGGAACAACATCATTTGCAACAAATTATTTTCTTCTTCTTCTCTATTATTTCTGAATTCCTCTGCAACTCTTAAATCAACAGGTAACTTTTCTAATCCTACAATTACCTCTGGTTCTAGAGTGGATATTACCGTTCTTCCCTAATATCCAAACCTTGATATCAATTGGTATCAGTCTGGTGCTCCATGGCATCCCACGCGACATCTCTTCAAGATCTGGAACAACGCCTTGAAGAGCGCCTCACGCAGATGCAACTTCAATGAACCGCAGATATGGACGAGATTCGTTCCTTATTACGTGTTCACGCCGAGCAAGGTTCGCCGGCGTCAAACGGTCGGCAAGGATCTACCACCAATCGTAACAATAACACCAACATCTACGCTACTCGCATCTCCAAAGTCGAGTTTCCTCGTTTTGATGGTAAAAACGTGCGTGATTGGCTCTACAAATGTGATCAATTTTTTCTGTTGGACGATACCCCACCGAATTCAATGGTGCGTTTAGCTTCGATTCACCTTGATGGGTTAGCGTTGCAGTGGCATCTCAACTATATGCGTCAGAAATTTGATATCTATCCACCATGGCAACAATACGTCACCGACGTCACGGCTCGTTTCGGCGACGTTTATGAGGACCCATTATCATCGTTGTTGCAGGTGAAACACAATGGTAAGGTTCAAGACTACATTGACCAATTTGAACTTGCCCTCACCCAGGTTACTTTGATTCCTGAACATTCACTTAGTATTTTCCTTGCTGGTTTGGATTACCATACCCAAATGCATGTTCGAATGTTTAATCCCTCCAACATTGCTCATGCTGCGAACTTGGCGAAACTACACGAAGCTTCTCTTCCTCCACCACCAAAGCCCAACCCGCGTTTCACGTCTTTCACAAAAAACCCTGGTCTCTTGAGCAAACCGACCATATCACCATCCCTAACTCCTTCTACTCCTACAGGATCTCCGAGTACCAATCAACGAGCAAATTTTTCTCGACCAACTCGTACTTACTCTGCTCTTGAAATGGCTGAACGCAGAGCTAAGGGCCTTTGTATGTTCTGTGATGAACAGTTTACTCCAGGTCACCAACTCAAGCATAAACGCTCTCAATTGTTAGTACTTGAGGTTGATGATGATGAGTTACCTATTGAAGATTCTATTGATGAGACAACGGTAGTTGAAAATGATTCTTCTCCAATTTTTGACAATCCTCAACTATCTCTCCAAGCCCTTACTGGAATTGCAAATTTTCAAACCATGCGTGTTACAGGCTTACATGACAAGAAGCTGATACACATACTCCTTGACAGTGGCAGCACCCACAACTTTTTAGACTTGGAAATTGCTAAATCCCTAGGGTGTAAGCTTGAAGCTATCTCTCCTTTAGCTATAACGGGTGGGGGTGGCCACAAATTAGAGGCTGCATTTCTCTGTCGAAATTTTAAATGGAAGCTTCAACAAGTTCAATTCACCACTGATGTCATTGTATTACCTCTTGTCTGTTGTGACCTCATTTTGGGTATTCAATGGTTGAAATCATTGGGTCCCATACTTTGGGATTTTGATAGACTTCAAATGGAATTCACCACAAATGGCAAGAAGTTTGTGTTAAGAGGTGCTAGAACTCCACCTCTCAAGGTCATCAATAACAAATCATTTGCCCAGGCACTCCACAAAGGTGCTGAACTTTGTTTTTTATCCACTACCATTGACTCATATTCCTTGGACTTACCGACTTGTTATACCATGGCATCAACTGACCGACCAAGTTCTGTACCAGTTTCCATTGCTCAACTAATTGATCAGTATGCGGATATTTTTGCTGAACCTACTACTTTACCTCCTATTCGCAATGGTTTTGATCACAAAATTCCCTTTAAAGAAGGATCCCAACCTTTCAACTTACGTCCCTACCGTTTTTCAGTGGTACAGAAAGATGTAATTGACAAAATTGTTCAGGATATGCTGGATCAAGGTATTGTACAACACAGCAATAGCCCCTTCTCTTCACCGACAATTCTGGTTCGCAAGAAGGACGGTTCATGGCGCCTCTGTGTTGACTTTAGAAGACTTAATGAGTTGACAATCAAGGATCGTTTCCCTATCCCATTAATTGAAGACTTAATGGATGAGTTACATGGTTCTACCATTTTTTCTAAGCTGGACATGAGATCGGGTTACCACCAACTGCGTATGGCCCATGGCGAAGAATATAAAACAGCCTTCAAAACTCATAGCGGACACTTTGAGTATTTGGTAATGCCTTTCGGCTTAACCAACGTACCCGCTTCTTTCCAAGCTCTCATGAATCAGGTTTTCAAACCTTTCCTCCGCAAATTTGTTATTATTTTCTTTGATGATTTGCTAGTATATAGCCAGTGCCTTGAGGACCATTTTTCTCATTTACATTTGATTTTTCAAACCATTCGGGAAAATCATTTATTTCTAAACCAGCCTAAATGTGGTTTTGCTTTACCTAGGGTAGAGTACTTAGGCCATTTTATAACCAAGGATGGTGTTGCTACTGACCCTCACAAAATTCAGGCTGTCACTTCTTGGAATATTCCTACTAGTCTGAAACAATTACGCGGATTTTTAGGATTAGCTGGCTATTATCGTCGATTTGTGAAGGATTTTGGGAAAATTGCAAAACCTTTGACTGACTTATTGAAGAAGGATAGTTTTGTATGGAAGGATGAGTCTACACTAGCTTTTAACACTTTAAAACAAGCACTAGTTACTGCTCCTGTTTTAAGTCTTCCAAATTTTGAAAAGAGATTTATTATTGAGACTGACGCATCAGGCACAGGTATTGGAGCTGTTCTCATGCAGGACCAGCATCCTATCGCATACATCAGTAAAGCTTTGGGCCCCAAGCAGCAGGCCATGTCTGTGTATGAAAGGGAATTATTAGCCATTGTATATGCAGTCCAAAAATGGAGTTCTTACTTAGCACATGCCCCTTTCACAATCAAGACAGATCAAAAAAGTATCAAATATATGTGGGATCAAAAACTTAACACCCCTTTCCAACAACTATGGGTTTCCAAACTGTTAGGCTTTGATTTTGAAATTTTGTATAAGGAGGGAGTTTCAAATGTAGCTGCGGATGCTTTGTCCAGAAAGGCTGGTGCTGAAATGCTGGCCTTACTTCTTAATAATTCCAGCAATGACCTTTGGGAATCTATTCAACTTGATTGGCAACAGGATCATTATCTCAATAACATCATAACTGATCTTCAACAAAACCCTCAATCTCACGCTAAATTCACTTGGGTCAGAAATGAATTGAGGAGAAAAGGAAAATTAGTTGTTGGTACTAATCCTAGAATCAAGGAAAACATTTTACAATGGTTGCATAACTCTGCTGTAGGAGGCCATTCGGGCAGAGATGTCACTGCCAGTCGAGTTAAGTCTCTTTTTTATTGGAAAGGGATGACCAAGGATATCATACACTTTGTCAAAAACTGTGGAATCTGTCAGAAGAATAAACCTGATTTGGCGGCATATCCCGGTTTACTACAGCCTTTGCCCATTCCTGATCAAATTTGGACTCATATTAGCATGGATTTTGTGGAAGGACTTCCAAACTCGGCTAATAAACAAGTCATTTTTGTGGTGGTAGATAGACTTAGTAAGTATGCTCACTTCATGGCTTTATCTCACCCCTACACTGCTCTGGAAATTGCTCAAGTATTCTTGGACAATGTGTTCAAACTTCATGGGTTACCCGAAACAATTACAAGTGATAGGGATCCTATTTTCCTTAGCAATTTTTGGCAAGAATTCTTCAAATTACAAGGTGTAGCTCTCCACAAATCATCAGCTTACCACCCTCAATCTGATGGCCAAACTGAAGTGGTAAACAAGTGCTTGGAAACGTATCTAAGATGCATGTGTTCTGATCAACCATCTCAATGGTTCAAGTGGCTGTCACTAGCTGAGTGGTGGTATAACACAAACTATCATTCCTCCATTCAGACCACACCTTTTGAAGTTGTTTATGGTCAACCTCCTCCTATACATTTACCTTATTTACCGAGTTTTTCGTCCAACCTGACTGTTGACCGATCACTGTTGGCAAGGGAGGAAGCTATAAAACAGAATGGTGCAACAAGCCAATAAACACAGGTCTGATCGTGTGTTTAGTATAGGAGATTATGTGTACCTTAAACTTCACCCTTATCGGCAAATTTCTCTGAAACCACATGGTGTTCATAAGCTGTTACCTAAGTTCTATGGCCCATTTTTGGTTGAAGATCGCATTGGTGCTACAGCCTATAAACTTCAACTTCCCCCGTCTGCTGCTATTCACAATGTTTTCCATGTTTCTCAACTGAAAATTTGTCCAAATCCTCTAGGACAGCCAGTGCAACATATTCCTGCTGCCATGAATTCTTCTGACAGAATTCCTGAAGCTATTCTTGATCGAAAAATGGTGAAACGAGGTCGTATAGCTGCAACCAAGGTCTTGGTACAATGGAAGGATCTTCCTATTGACAAAGCGACTTGGGAATTCTACTATGATTTGCTTAAAAAGTTTCCGAATTTTCACCCATGAGGACATGAGTGATGTCGAGGGGAGGGTATTGTCATAGTATTCCAATATTTATAACATTTATATTTTGCTATTTTGTCGTTTTCTTATTTTGTCAATTAAGTGAGCTATCATGAGCTGTTTGTTTCGATAACACGTGTTCGGTAGATCTTATTTTCAATTGATGAGGTGGTATGTCACCAATCAACCCTATTTATCCGTTGTATGAATGAAAAAGGGAACAACATCATTTGCAACAAATTATTTTCTTCTTCTTCTCTATTATTTCTGAATTCCTCTGCAACTCTTAAATCAACAGGTAACTTTTCTAATCCTACAGTTACCTCAGGTTCTAGAGTGGATATTACCGTTCTTCCCTAATATCCAAACCTTGATATCAAACAACCTATGCTTTCCCTCTGCACAATAACCCCACATTTCAATCAAGTTCATGTGGTTAAGCCTTCCAATGATGCTAACTTCAGCTAGAAACTCACTCTCATTCTCTCCTTGGTTTGTTTCATGCAAACGCTTTATCGCAGCAACTCGATTACCGAATAAAACACCCTTATAAACAATTCCTCCGGCACCCTTTCCAATCTCTTGACTAAAACCTTTTGTAGCTTGTTTCAATTCTGAATAACTGAATTTCCTAAACCCTGTTGCTGCAGCTAGAACATGCCGATGATTATCAACACTAGATTTCTTGCTATTCTTAAATAAGATACACCCTACAAAAAAGAAGCATAACACCTCAATTCCACCTAAGCCACTTGCAAACCAAAGCATGAACTTCAGTGATCCATTTTCTTTTTCACTAATGTATGATCTTCCGAGATGTTTAACTTCGTTATTTCTCAAACAAACCAAGTTATCATCATATACACTGGGAAAAACAATATTGTCTTTTGGCAATCGCAAATAAAGTGAACCTTTAAACCTTGTGGACCGACGACCGTTTAGTAACTGCATCTTTGGGTAACAATTATATAAACCCTTGTTCTTCACATAACGAAACTGGAAGTAGGGGTGATCGTATCCGAACCAATCCAAAAGCAAAACCGCAAATCGAACCAATCCAAACCGAAACCGCAAAAAACCGCGTTTGGTTTGGATGATTTTGGATGATTTTTGGAGTGAACCGCGCGGTTCGGTTTGGTTTGCGGTTTGTATTTCACAAAACCGAACCAAACCGAAACAAACCGCATGTTTAACTTAAGTTTTGAATTTTAATAGTTAATTTATTATCTTTCCAAATCCAATTGCATAAAGCCACACCTCACGTTTTGAATTTTAATAATTAATTTATTAACTTAAGTTTTGGCATAATCAACTTAGTTTTTGTATTTTATTGAGCTACATATATACGTAATTGTCTACTGTCTAAATATGTATTTCATTTATAATGTATTTTTAGTTCTCTACTGTTCTTATAATATAATTTCTTTTGTATGGTATAATATCATATATTATATTGGCATTGAATTACTTTTCTTTTTCCTTTTATTTCAGTACATTTTTATTTTATAGTGTAAACCGCAGTCAACCGAACCGATCCTAACCGCATTGGTTTGGTTTGGTTTGGTTTGGATGACTTATTAAAAATCAACCGAACCAAACCGAACCGCATGCATTTTTATCTCGCGGTTAGGATGACTTTTATGCTCAAAACCGAACCAAACCGCACCGCGAACACCCCTAACTGGAAGGCAATGCATTCACACAACCGTAAGCACAGATGCTTACATTGTTTATAGGTGAAATTTTTATGGAATCCATAGTCGTAGTTGTAAAATTCAACATGAGGTAAGAATGCGAACCGATAATTAGTCTTGTTGTTGCATGAAAACTTGAAGCTAGGTTTGCACCCTTGAGACCAGTCCTGGTTATTGATGATGTTATAACCCGGAAGACATGAACATTTTCTACCGGTTCTTGGATCATAACTGCAAGTGCTATTAGGTCCACAAATCCCGTGTATCTGACAAGGTTGTTGGTGGAATTGCCCTGATACATACCACTTCTCTTGCCCATGTTTTCTGCTATAAACACGAACATTTCCATCAAACGATTTAGTGTTGCTATCCTACTACTATTGTACGTGGATCTAGCATCTTGCCAACTTAGAAGCAAGGGATCTGGCCAATACACGCTTGAGCCTCGAGGGCCGTCGTAGAGAAGACGGAGAAGATTGTCGTTATCGAAAAAAAGCTTGTATGAGCCAGAGGAATAGTTGGTGCTACTTTTGGAAGAAACAAGGTTCATGTACCCAGTGAAACTTTGATCTGGAAGGAGGGTATCCGTTGGAAAATCAAAGCTTTTCCACAAAATGAGACCATTGATGTTATGTTCTCTGAGAATGAGATTTCCCGTATCGTCCAAAAACAACTCAAGTTGCTTGGACGAGTTAGTGTTTGTGGACCAAACATTGAACTGTCCTGCATCGGTTAATACGAGGTTGCCTGTTTTGAGAAGGGAAAGTGTTGAGTGTTTACCGTTAACTGGTTGGTCACGATTTGCCATCCAAACAATGGTGGCATTGTTGTTGAGGTTTTTATGTTTTTGAGTGAACCATATGGCGAAGGAATAAGCATTTTCACCTACGGGGTAGAAGCCTGCTGTGAATGTGCCTTTGGGAGAGACTATAGCGTTTTCTGCATGATTCTCTACTGAGAGGGAAAAGGATGATGAATGTGGAAAATGGAAGAGTAAGATGAGAAGTGTGAAGAAGATTGGTGAATGAGCCATTTGCATTATGTTATGTTATTGCTGAATTCTTTAGGTTATATAGTATGTATGGTAATGAAAGTTTTATGTGTGAATATATGGTGATTTAAGTCTTAGTTCCCTTTACTACGCAATGACAATAAACAGTTCATATTGACCTGACCTAGATCAATCCACCTTTCATATTAGTTGGAAATAATGGAGAAGTGCTTTTGATTATTGGCATGTAAGTTTTACTTTTTATCAAAGTGATATTTTCAGTTTAAAAAAATGTCATTTGATAAAATTATGTCACAAAATAAGTTTTTTTTTTAATTCCAATCTTATTTTCATTTTCTTCATTCAATATATTGTTTAATTAATATTGAGTGCATCACTCCTAAATTATTTTACAATCTTTATATTTATGATAACTAAAATTTACCAATTTTCAATGAACCGCTAAATTATAACGTAATAATATCGATATTAAAGTGTCTCTTCTTGAGGCTATTTTGAAAATCCTTATGAACATCTTACCGTTTAGATGGCCGATTTTGATGGTTTCTTCGTTAAGGCGATCCAAGTATTTCCGTAATGACTGAGAATAACCTTGACGACCATTAAAGAGACTCCTGGTGGAAACCTATACATGTTTACTAGCAAAAAAAACTTATCTATGAAGCACACGCGAATTTGACCCTGACATTGACATGACAAAATCGTGAATAATTTGAAAAAAAAGAATAAATTACATGTAATTATAAGTGTTGGTGCAAGTGTTTGATACCGACACGAACACGGCACACCTTTTTTCAAAAGTGTCGGTGCAAGTGTCTGATACCAACACACACGAACACGGACACACATTTTTTCTGAAGTGTAGTGTTATAATTCTTCATCAGATTCTGGTTGCTGTTTATGGAGAGCCTAGTGAGGCTCATATACCAACAGAGGGTTGCCTCCTTCAACATTCTCGCTACCTGTTTGCATTTGAGAAAATTAGTCGCGCCAAAAATGATCATAATGGTGTTGATGGCGATGATGTGCTTTTGAGGGTAATTTTTGCCATTAAACGATGTCAAAGAAGGTGGTTTGAAAATGGCCAGGTACCTGGTCATCCCAAATCTCAGCCATTTCAAAGGTTATTGATCCATCCACAAGTTCTTCTTATTATTTCCTGTAGGCGATGGTTGTGAATATCGCGAACACTGTTTTGTAACGTCTCGTACTGGCAATGCAATTCCTCCACAACGACGAGTATCTCTGTTACTCGATTGTTGCTTCTAGTGACCATCCTCACCATCCAGCGAGGATGAGAATGAATATTTGAAAGTTGTATTTGAAGAAAAAAATGTAAATGTCTTATTTAACAATTTTGATGAGATTAAAATGTCTTATTAAACAATTCGGATGAGATTAAAAATTGTGTAATTCTCGCAGTGGTTGTCTTAACTCTATTCTAATTCTGTTACTAATTTGCGGGCTTGCTTTAAATTGATATGGCGATGATAAGAAGGGAACAATGATTTGTCATGTTTTTTTTTTTTTTATCTCTTTTTCTAATTTAATGGTTGATTAATTCATAAAGAAAAATTAAGAGTATAAAAAAACAACAAAGAGTTAATATTAATGCTGAATGAAAACATATGAGAAAGTGTTGGAGAGAATGCAAATCCGAAAAGAATTGCCCGAGTCCAATAAATAGCAAATAGAAAATTCTTGGAAAGTAGAGGTTTCATTATACGATTCACTACTACACGGCATATAAATTTCACATCGGTTCCAATACGGTAGGGAAAGTTGGTAGGGAAAGTTGACCGATGAACGTGAGCTTTACGAATAAACAAAAGGACCGGTGGTGTAATTAACCTGCAGGAAGTATACATGTAATATAGTTGGGTCAATACGGACTAAAGTCGCCAATACTTGTTGTATTTATACAATGACAAAAACAAAACAATACATCAACAACGTAGCTTAATGCAAATGGCCTCTTCACAAGTCTTGTTAGCTTTTCTTCTCATCTTCTTCTTCCATTTTCAACACTCATCTTCATTCTCCCTCTATGTGGAAAAATCCCAACACGATATTATAGTCTCACCCAAAGGCACATTCACAGCAGGCTTCTACCCCATTGGAGAAAATGCTTATGCCTTCGCCATATGGTTCACCCAAAAGTGTAAAAATCTCAACAATGCTACTGTTGTTTGGATGGCAAATCGTGATCAACCAGTTAACGGAAAACGCTCGACACTATCCCTTCTTAAAACCGGCAACCTCGTATTAACCGATGCAGGTCTTTCCAATGTTTGGTCCACAAACACTAGCTCATCCAAACCACTTGAGTTGTTTTTGTCCGACACGGGAAATCTCGTTCTCAGAGAGTATAGCAAAAATGATTTCATTTTGTGGCAAAGCTTTGATTTCCCAACAGATACTCTCCTTCCTGATCAAAATTTCACAAGGTACATGAGCCTTGTTTCCTCCAAAAGCAACAACAAATATTCCTCTGGCTTCTACAAGCTCTTTTTCGACAACGACAATCTTCTCCGTCTGCTCTATGATGGCCCGATATTTTCAAGTGTTTATTGGCCATATCCTTGGCTCGTGAGTTGGGATGCTGGTAGATCCTCGTATAACAATAGCAGGGTTGCTAAACTAGATGTTTTGGGGAACTTCAGTTCTTCCGATGATTTTACTTTGATGACAAGTGATTATGGGACAGTGCTTCAACGAAGATTGACTCTTGATTTTGATGGTAACGTTCGTGCTTATAGCCGAAAACATGCACAAGAGAAGTGGTCAATCTCAGGGCAATTCCATCAAGAACCTATCAAAATACATGGAATCTGTGGACCTAATAGCTTTTGCATTAACAATCCAAAAATTGGTAGAATGTGTTTGTGTATTCCTGGTTATAGTAGGGTCGATAATCAAGATTGGTCTCAAGGGTGCAAACCAAGCTTCCAACTTTCATGCAACAACAAAACAAAGTCCGAGACTCGCTTCCAAGCTTATCACATGTTCAGTTTTATGGATACGATTATCACTTCCAAGCGAATTACACCTATAAACAATGTAAGCATTTCTGCTTGAGAATGTGCCAATGCATAGCCTTCCAGTACCGTATGGTGGTGGACAAGGGCACGTATTATTGCTATCCAAAGACACAGTTACAAAATGGGTACAGTACACCAGATTTCCTAGGATCAATATACTTGCGACTGCCAAAAAGAAGACATGTTTATCTCGGTGAGAAAGTTATAAAAAACGATAGCCTAGTTTGTTCGAAAAATAATGGAGTAAAACAACTAAGAAGATCATATGTTGAAGGCAAAGAAAATGGATCAGTGAAGTTTATGCTTTGGTTTGCTACTGGCTTAGGGGTGATTGAGGGATTATGTTTCTTTATGGTAGGGTGCTTCTTATTTAAGAATAGGAAGCATTCTAGTGTAGATAGTCATGGGTATGTTCTTGCAGCAGCAATAGGGTTTAGGAATTTCAGTTATAGGGAATTGAAGCAAGCTACAAAAGGTTTTAGAGAAGAGATTGGAAAGGGTGCTGGAGGAACTGTGTATAAGGGTGTTTTATCCGATAATAGAGCTGTTGCGATAAAGTGGTTACATGAAGCAAATCAAGGAGAGAGTGAATTTCTAGCTGAAGTTAGTATCATTGGAAGGCTTAATCACATGAACTTAATTAGCATGTTGGGTTATTGTGCAGAGGGAAAGCATAGGTTGTTGGTTTATGAGTACATGAAAAATGGCTCTTTAGCTGAAAATCTCTCATCAAAGACACTTGATTGGGGCAAGAGGTTTAACATTGCTCTAGGAACTGCAAAGGCTCTTGCTTATTTGCATGAAGAATGTTTAGAGTGGATTTTGCATTGTGATATAAAGCCACAAAACATTCTTATTGATTCTGATTACCAACCCAAATTATCGGATTTTGGATTGTCTAAGCTATTACAAAGAAACAATGTTGATAACTCAAGTATTTCAAGGATGAGAGGAACAAGAGGTTACATGGCACCTGAATGGGTTTTCAACTTGCCTATCACATCAAAGGTGGATGTTTATAGCTATGGAGTTGTGGTGTTGGAGATGATTACTGGAAAGAGTCCAACTACATGTATCCAAATCCCAGAAAATGGAATAGTGTCACATAATGAGAGGTTAGTAACATGGGTGAGAGAGAAAAGAAATTCAGTTTCAGAAGTTAGATGTTGGGTTGAACAAATAGTTGACCCTTCATTGGGATCAAATTATGACATAGTTAATTTGGAGACTTTGGCAATGGTGGCTTTGGATTGTGTTGAAGAAGAGAAAGATGTAAGACCCACCATGAGTCAAGTTGTTGAAAGGCTCCAAAGTCATGAACATGATTTTTGATCGTTTGCACAAAGAAAATCCATCTCTCATGGCTGTTAGTTCCCCTATATAGATAGAGTGATCTTAGGATTAGCTTGCTATCTAAGATAAACTGGATATTATTTTTAGTTTTATTACAATCTATATAAAGGCTCATACACGTTGTATTTTCTTTGAATGATTGTGAATATATAAACAAATTAGTTTTTATTATGGCATGTAAGAATACATTCAAAACTTAAATAAATAAAGCTGGAAGGAATCCCCATATATATGTTTAAGATTTCCAGGCTGATGTAACCATCATGAATAAGTCGTGTATTGCAGAGTTGTCAAGTTGAGAATAGTACAAACTTGAGATAATCTTAGGTTAAAACTTAGATTTACAACTACCATTACAGATAGTACTATAAGATTTTGTTTGCGAGTTTGGAGGAAATTGAAAGGGAAAGTTACTTCTTAGAAACATCATCACCCACGCATGTTACGAGAACGGACCATGAAAACTAATTCGGGAGACCCAAGTGCAAATAAGCGACTTTTAGCCATACTTTAGGCAACCTATTACCCTATTTTCACTATTATAAAATATCAAAATATGAAGTCGGACTCGGACACTGACACGACACGGATACGGACACTGTTAGACGCTGGCCTATAGATCTAGAGGGGGGGTGAATAGATCTCACTAAGTTTTTACAGATTTTTCTACAGACTCGAGCGAAAGCGATTCTGAATCGACTTGCGTCTATTCTGGACCGCTATTGCAAAGGTCGTATGTGTTTCAAAACCAAAGAGTAAGTGGAATTAATGGTGAAGTAATATGATAGCTAACCAATACGTTTAACAACTGAAATCCAATTAACTTCTAGATTGACAACTTTGATTTGCAATGCAGTAAGATTGGATTAAGCAAAAACACAAACACTTGGTGATAGGTTCAAATTGATAGTGATTCAAGTTGTGGTGAATTGTGATGTTTGTGCAGAACTTTAATTCACAATTTTAACACTTGAATCGTTGATCAATTTTGCACTTATAACCAATTATGAACAGAAA
This sequence comes from Vicia villosa, assembly GCF_029867415.1. Lineage (NCBI taxonomy): Eukaryota > Viridiplantae > Streptophyta > Magnoliopsida > Fabales > Fabaceae > Vicia > Vicia villosa. Next base: position 87,105,000 of record NC_081182.1, read on the forward strand.
GTAAGAGAGAAAGTAAAAGCGACAAGAACACGATATTTGTTTAGGCAGTTCGTCGATCGTCCTCGCTACGACTACGTCTGCCCCCAATTCCAAATTGAAATTGGGTAATCTTTCATTAATGTTGAAAGTAGTATATACAAAGAAGATAACAAAGCGATAAACGATAAACCAATTATGTCGATCCTTTGAATCTTCTTCCCCCTTAATCTTGAGCCAGATCAAGGTTATCCAAGAGCTTCACTTTGATTCCCTTCTGCAGTGTCTTGATTCCTTGAACTCCCCGTTCCTCAATCGTTACACTCAGCCGAATCCTCAATGAACGCCTCTTGATAAAAACCCCCAAGAACCACCCGTCGTGGAGGACAAAACCCGCAGATTTTATTCACCAACAAACCCCGCAAACCTTCACCCACTAGGAATCTTCAATTCCGTTCCATGGACGTTATCGAACTCATCACTAACCCGCAACGCAAGAATGATTATGTGTAATTGTGTTGGAGATGATGAAGAACGAAGATGAGAAGCGTTTGTGTATCTTTCAGTCGTTGGTGTTGCTTGAATAATTACCCTTGCACAATATATATGATTGCATAGCAGTTAGAACCAAGAAAAACTGATTTTTGAACTTTCTTGATCAGTTAGGTCGACCACTTGTAGTGCTTAGGTCGACCTAACAGAGCTTGCAGAATTTTTCTCCCAGTTAGGTCGACCTGTTGAAGGAGTAGGTCGACCAGAATCCTCTTCTGATGCATTCTGGGGACATTTTCACAGATTAGGTCGACCTAGTTGCCATGTAGGTCGACCTAGCAGACTGATGTGAAGATTTCTTCATTTTGAGTCGACCTAAATGGTCTGTGAGTCGACCTAGCAGAGGTATATGGATTTTCCTTCATTTTAGGTCGACCTAGGTTGACAGTAGGTCGACCTAACTGCTGATTTTCTGCATTTTTCATGTCCAGCTTGTGTTGAGTCGACTTATATGCATAGTGGATCACCTTGTGCTTTCATGAGTGATCAAATTCCTCCTTGTTGTTTGAATGCTCATTTGAGTTTGCCATAAATCAAAAACATCTTTGAGTGTAATCTTGTATTCACAAACTCCCCCTTTTTGATGATGGCAAACCAATACTCAAAAGCTTTGGTAGTAAGTGACAAGGACTCAAAAGGCTCCCCCGTACATCCGGCATCTATCTCTCACCAAGGCAATCTCTCAACAAAGCTCCCCCGTACGCTCAGCATCTATCTCCCCCTTTGTCAACATCAAAAAGAGAAAACAGGAGAATAGAAGAGTAACAAGAGAACCATAGATAATAATGCTAGCATGTATAGTATAGTAGGTAAAAGGTAGTTAATGGTAGAATGAGACACATATGTGAGCAGGAGCAGTTTTTATGCATGAGGTCACTATAAGCATGTTAATTGATAGCATATTATAGTATCAATAATATTTTTGGAAGTGAACACCAATTGCGTTACCGCTTTTTCAATATGACGCCTGGCTTGATGATGAGCTACCTTTATGCTAAAAAAATTGTTAGCAAGACAAATAGATATATACATAAAGTAAAGAAATAATATTAAGAGAAAACAAACGTAATTAGCCCAAATTAGAGATATCGAGTATCCCTAATTCCCTACGAATGTTGAAATATTGCTCCGTTGCTAGCGGTTTGGTGAAGATGTCAGCTAGTTGCTTCTTGCTTTCTACATGTTCAAAAGTAACGTCTCCTTTCTCTACATGATCTCGTAGAAAGTGATGCCTTATTTCAATATGTTTGGTACGTGAGTGTAAGACAGGATTTTTACTCAAGTTTATGGCGCTTGTGTTGTCGCACATGATAGGTATGTGATCAAGCTTAATGCCAAAGTCAAGAAGTTGTTGCTTGAGCCATAATATTTGTGCACAGCAGCTTCCAGCAGCTACATATTCTGCCTCAGCAGTGGATAATGCAACCGATACTTGTTTCTTACTATGCCAACTTATTAATGAGTTTGAGAATAGATGACACGTTCCACTAGTGCTTTTTCTATCGGATTTGCAGCCAGCAAAATCTGAATCGGAGAATCCTACCAAATGACACTCATTTCCTTTTGGATACCATAGGCCATATGTAGTAGTTCCACGTAAGTATCGCAGAATTCTTTTGACAGCTTTCAAGTGAGATTCTTTTGGACAAGATTGATATCTTGCACACATACACACACTAAACATAATGTCTGGTCTTGAAGCAGTAAGATACAATAGTGAACCTATCATACCTCGGTATAATTTCACGTCAACCTCTTTACCTTTCTCATCTTTGTCTAGATTTGTATTTGTTGCCATAGGTGTGTCAATTTCCTTTGCTTCACTCATTCCAAATCTTTTGAGCAGCTCCGTACAATATTTAGTTTGATTCACAAACGTTCCATGACTGAGTTGCTTGATTTGTAGGCCAAGGAAGAAATTTAGCTCACCCATGAGACTCATCTCAAATTCACTCTGCATAAGCTTAGAAAAGTCTTTGACAAGTTTTGCATTAGTGGACCCAAATATAATATCATCTACATAAATTTGGACTAAGAGAATATCCTTATCTTTTCTTTTAATAAAGAGAGTAGTATCAACTTTACCCCTAGAGTACCCTTGACTAAGGAGAAATTTGCTCAAACGTTCGTACCAAGCCCGAGGGGCTTGTTTAAGACCGTATAGAGCACGTTTCAGCTTATAAACATGAGTTGGATGCATGTAATTCTCAAAGCCGGGTGGCTGAGCAACATAGACTTCTTCATTTATATAGCCATTTAGAAAGGCACTCTTAACATCCATTTGGAATAGTTTGAAGTCTTTAGAACAAGCATAAGCAAGTAAAAGGCGAATAGCTTCGAGACGTGCTACAGGAGCGTATGTCTCTTCATAATCAATACCTTCCTCTTGATTGTAACCTTGAGCAACTAATCTAGCTTTGTTTCTAGTAATAACACCGTTTTCATCAAGTTTGTTACGAAAAACCCATCTAGTGCCTATTACTTGATGATCTCCCGGATGAGGGACTAAGTCCCAAACATCATTCCGTTTAAATTGGTTTAATTCTTCTTGCATGGCCATTAGCCAATGCTCATCAAGTAATGCGTCCTTAGCGTTTTTCGGCTCAACTTGTGAAACAAAAGCAAAATGATGGCAGAAGTTACTTATCTTTGAGCGTGTTGTAACGCCCCTTGAGATGTCTCCTATTATATTGTCAATTGGATGGTCTTTCACGTTTGTCCAGGCCTTGGGAAGTTCTTCATTGTTTGAGATGCTTTCTTTTTCATTTTCATTGTGAGACTCATCTTTCTCTCTCTCAGCATCTTTCTTTACAGTACTCTCATCCTCATCTTCCTTATCCTTGACAATGTCTTCAGTGGATGGGCCTGCACCATTAAATGAAAGACCTTTCTCGACATATTTTGCATAAGATTCATCAAAAGAAACGTGTACTGACTCTTCTACTATAAGTAATCTCTTATTATATATTCGATATGCTTTGCTAGATTGTGAGTAACCAAGGAATATGCCCTCATCAGCTTTAGCATCGAATTTGCCAAGATTATCCTTACCATTGTTCAAAACAAAACACTTGCAACCGAATACATGGAGATGAGATACATTTGGTTTTCTACCCTTTAGTAATTCATAGGGAGTTTTGTTCAGTATAGGACGTATTGTTATCCTATTCAAAACATAACATGCTGTACTAATTGCGTCAGCCCAGAAATACTTTGGTAGATTACCCTCATTCAGCATTGTTCTTGCCAGCTCCTCTAGAACACGATTTTTACGTTCAACTACTCCGTTTTGTTGAGGTGTTCTAGGAGCTGAAAAGTTATGCTCAATTCCATGTTTATCACAGTATTTTTCAAAAGAAATGTTTTCAAATTCTCCACCGTGATCACTTCGAATTGCAACTATTTTGTTGTTCATTTTGTTTTGACATAATCTTGCAAATTGTGTAAAGGCTGGAAAAGTTTGATCCTTACTAGGTAAAAAGATTGTCCAACAAAATCTCGAGTAATCATCGACAATGACAAAACCATAGGTATTTCCACCTATGCTTTTAGTCCTTGAAGGGCCAAAGAGATCCATGTGAAGTAGCTCAAGAGGGCGTGATGTTGAAACCACGTTCTTTGATTTAAAAGAGATTTTTGTTTGCTTTCCCTTTTGACAAGCATCACATAGATGATCTTTTGAAAACTTCATTTTGGGTAAGCCGATTACTAAATCTTTTGAGACAACTTTATTTAGTAAGTCAAAATTTATGTGGGCGAGACGTCTATGCCAAAGCCATGAGTCATCGCCTAGAGCAACTAGACATTTGGTACTAGACTTAGATACCTCATCCAAGTTTAGCATGTAAATGTTGTTTACTCTTAAGCCCTTAAACATAATGTCTCTTTTCTTAGTATGTTCAATTGTGCATCCAGAATTTGTAAACATTACTTTAAAATCTTTGTCGCACAATTGACTTATACTTAAAAGATTATGTTTAAGACCTTCTACTAGCAGCACATCAGTTATAGTAGTGGTAGAAGGGTTACCTACACTTCCTTTACCAAGTATGGCTCCCCGATTGTTATCTCCATAGGTGACATACCCCTTTTTCTTTGCTTGAAACTCAACGAAAAGAGATAGGTCTCCAGTCATCTGTCTTGAACATCCGCTATCAAGGAACCACAACCTTTCGGCAATGTCAAGACACTTTTCCTGCAAGATTAATTTAAAGAGGGAGGTCCCCAATTTTCATTGGGTCCTTGGTAGTGAGTACACAATTTGTTGCACTTAGGCAACCATTGAAATACTCCTTTAGGAACTAAAATTCTCCTAAATTTGCATTTTTCAATGGTATGTCCCTTTTTGCAACAATAATGACAGGTAATATGATGAGAATATGGAGTTTTGCTAGTTGATACTTTTGGTACAAAAGTGTATTTACTATATAAAGGAGTATACGATCTTTTGAACTTGTTTGGATCAACCGCAAAAGTCACTTTTGGTTGTAGAGCCTTGTCTAACTTGGCTTTTAGATCTCTTACTTCTTTTTGCCAAATGTGACATGTCTCACAACCAAACCATGATGTAGGATCTAATTCAACTTTGTCCTTTTGAATGTCTAGCATAGATTGTTTTAAAGCTTCCATATCCCTTTCGGTTTTCTCAACTTTTGATTCAAGGTATGAAAATATTTTCTTATTTGAGGCCAAAAGTTTGAAAGCTTTAATTGTATCTCTATGTAATTCTTCAAAAGCAAGTTTTAGTTGAGAATGAGATACCTTATCTACGAGTTCAGGTTTAAGATGACTTACAGCTTTCTTTTTCTTGTTTTGATGAGCCATGAGACATAGGTTTGCTGATTCTTCTTCATCGCTTGACGAGCTTTCACTAGATGAATCACTTTCCCATGCTATGTAAGCTCTTTTAGATTTGTTATGACCTTTGCTTTGGTTCTTCTCCTTTTCTTTCTTAAGGTATGGACAATCCGGTTTGTAGTGACCGGCTTTCCCACAATTGAAGCAAAGACCTTTGATCTTTCCTTTGTTGTCGTCATCTTGTTTGAACATGTTTGATTGCTTTCTATAGTTGATCAATCCTTTTTCGGAATGTTTTGCTCCATTTTTCTTTAGATATTTGTTGTATCTTCGCACAAACAGTCCCATTTCCTCATCATCGGAGTCTTCGTCATCACTTGTGTCACTATCCTTTGGCTCTCGTTTTGAGGTCTTGGAGCTCGAAGCTTTTAGAGCTATTGACTTCTTCTCTACCTCTTTCTCCATGTTCTTTTCTTTCTTTGTCCTCTTCTCATGCATGTCAAGGCATTTAAGATGCTGTTCATGTTCCTCTAGTTTACCAAAGAGAGTGGTAATGTCTAAAGTGTTGAGATCATTTGCTTCCTTAATTGCTGTAACTTTGGGCTGCCATTCCCTGTTCAAACACCTTAAGATTTTGTTAGTAGCAACTGCATTGGAAACAGGTCTATCAAGAGAATTTAATCGATTTTTCAGGTGAACGAATCTTTTCTGCATGCTTTCGATGGTTTCACCATCTTCCATGTGGAAAAGTTCGAACTCTTGAGTTAACGTATTGATCCTAGCTAGTTTGACATCATCCGTTCCCTCGTGGGCAACTTGCAATGTGTCCCACATAGCTTTAGCTGATCTACAATGGGAAACGCGATAGTATTCATCAACTCCTAGAGCTGAGATTAGAATGTTTCTCGCTTTCCAATCGTATGCATATTTCTTTTCATCTTCAGCATTCCAAGTATCTTCTGGTTTTGGAACAACTGCACCAGCTGCATTTGTCATAGTGATCTGAAATGGACCATTGACAATAGCTGTCCAGATGTTCCTATCAATTGCATTGATATGGACACACATACAATCCTTCCAATAGCCGTAGTTTTCTCCGTTGAAAACTGGAGCTTTATTATGAGCCCCTTTAGGTCCAGAAGCCATCTTTCCAATAAGTGTTTCACGTAGCACGGAATAAACCAGAGCTCTTGATGCCACTTGTTAGACGCTGGCCTATAGATCTAGAGGGGGGGTGAATAGATCTCACTAAGTTTTTACAGATTTTTCTACAGACTCGAGCGAAAGCGATTCTGAATCGACTTGCGTCTATTCTGGACCGCTATTGCAAAGGTCGTATGTGTTTCAAAACCAAAGAGTAAGTGGAATTAATGGTGAAGTAATATGATAGCTAACCAATACGTTTAACAACTGAAATCCAATTAACTTCTAGATTGACAACTTTGATTTGCAATGCAGTAAGATTGGATTAAGCAAAAACACAAACACTTGGTGATAGGTTCAAATTGATAGTGATTCAAGTTGTGGTGAATTGTGATGTTTGTGCAGAACTTTAATTCACAATTTTAACACTTGAATCGTTGATCAATTTTGCACTTATAACCAATTATGAACAGAAAGTAAGAGAGAAAGTAAAAGCGACAAGAACACGATATTTGTTTAGGCAGTTCGTCGATCGTCCTCGCTACGACTACGTCTGCCCCCAATTCCAAATTGAAATTGGGTAATCTTTCATTAATGTTGAAAGTAGTATATACAAAGAAGATAACAAAGCGATAAACGATAAACCAATTATGTCGATCCTTTGAATCTTCTTCCCCCTTAATCTTGAGCCAGATCAAGGTTATCCAAGAGCTTCACTTTGATTCCCTTCTGCAGTGTCTTGATTCCTTGAACTCCCCGTTCCTCAATCGTTACACTCAGCCGAATCCTCAATGAACGCCTCTTGATAAAAACCCCCAAGAACCACCCGTCGTGGAGGACAAAACCCGCAGATTTTATTCACCAACAAACCCCACAAACCTTCACCCACTAGGAATCTTCAATTCCGTTCCATGGACGTTATCGAACTCATCACTAACCCGCAACGCAAGAATGATTATGTGTAATTGTGTTGGAGATGATGAAGAACGAAGATGAGAAGCGTTTGTGTATCTTTCAGTCGTTGGTGTTGCTTGAATAATTACCCTTGCACAATATATATGATTGCATAGCAGTTAGAACCAAGAAAAACTGATTTTTGAACTTTCTTGATCAGTTAGGTCGACCACTTGTAGTGCTTAGGTCGACCTAACAGAGCTTGCAGAATTTTTCTCCCAGTTAGGTCGACCTGTTGAAGGAGTAGGTTGACCAGAATCCTCTTCTGATGCATTCTGGGGACATTTTCACAGATTAGGTCGACCTAGTTGCCATGTAGGTCGACCTAGCAGACTGATGTGAAGATTTCTTCATTTTGAGTCGACCTAAATGGTCTGTGAGTCGACCTAGCAGAGGTATATGGATTTTCCTTCATTTTAGGTCGACCTAGGTTGACAGTAGGTCGACCTAACTGCTGATTTTCTGCATTTTTCATGTCCAGCTTGTGTTGAGTCGACTTATATGCATAGTGGATCACCTTGTGCTTTCATGAGTGATCAAATTCCTCCTTGTTGTTTGAATGCTCATTTGAGTTTGCCATAAATCAAAAACATCTTTGAGTGTAATCTTGTATTCACAGACACGAGAACTCCGCTAATATAAAAACATAGAACACGGACACGGCTATTTATAAGGGTGTTCGCGGTGCGGTTTGGGCGGTTTTGTTGAAACATATTCTATTAATGTTTTGAATATTACAAACTATTTTATCTAAGAAGCTCCAAAGTGATTTCATCAATTTATCATCTAAACAATTCATGGTCTTTATCAAACAAAGAGTTAAGATGATGATTCAAGACTGTACTAACAAAGAACAAAGCTTTAAGAACATATGGATTCTCAGAAGTTCAATAAGTAACTCTCAGAATTATGGTCCCAGAGTTACTCTCCAGAAATATGGCCTCAGAGTTACTCTCCAGAATTATGGCCCCAGAGTTACTCTCCAGAAGTACTGTCCCAGAGTTACTCTCCAGAAGTACTGTCCCAGAGTTACTCGTCCCAGAAGTACTGTCCCAGAGTTACTCTCCAGAAGTACTGTCCCAGAGTTACTCGTCCCAGAAGTACTGTCCCAGAGTTACTCTCCAGAAGTACTGTCCCAGAGTTACTCGTCCCAGAGTTACTCCTCTAGAATTACTTTGCCAAGAATAAGTCTTTGTTGAAATAGTCAAAATATCATAACTTACAGCTTGTCAGTACTATTCTGAACTAAGACCAAGTCAAGCCAAGACCAAGTCTCACAAAGACAAAGCTGCCAGCACTTCTCCAAGAAACTCTCGGCACTTCCTTCATACTTTGCTTTGCTATATAAATACAAGACTAATGCTTCATTCTCTAGTACAAAAATTATACACAAGCATACAAAGAAAAACAAAGCTCTCAAACACAAAGTAATCATACTCTCTACACATATTATCTTTAGCTCTCACTACCATATAGTGATCAAAATATATTAGAGTTATCATACACATTCTATATCAAAAATACTCACTGCCATATGGAGAGTATTTAGGAATTTATTGTAAACCTCCTAAGATCACAAAGTATATCATAGATATACAAACCAATCACTTTGTAAGCTATCTGTAAGCTATACCATTCAGAAGTGTAAGCCTGGTGAGGCTAAGAATACATAGAAGAAAAAGATATTGTAAGAAGATTCAATAAAGGATAATCTCACAGGGTGTGGGGACTGGACTAACCAAGTTGGTGAACCAGGATAAGTTTTCTTGTGTTCTTTATTTATTGTCTTTTTCTTATATTATTCACAACTATATTTTATCACACACATTAACACTAATTACTTAAACTTCTAAAGTTATTACTAATCATTTTCTTCTTATCAAAGATAACCTTTTTAAATACTTAGATAAATTTTAAAAGGGACACAATCCAACCCCCCTTGTTGTGTCGTACCTTATTCCATCAATTGGTATCAGAGCTCCGGGCTCTGAATATACAGAACACTTAACCGTGTTAGAGTTAATCGATCAAACAGGAAATGGCTGATACAAAATTTATAGCTGAAGGAGGATCATCTCATAGGCCTCCTTACTTTAATGGTTCTGACTACTACTACTACTGGAAAGGTAAGATGAGATTGTTTCTACTATCTCAGGATAACAACATGTGGTCTGTAGTTGAAAATGAAAACTACACACCAATGACTACTGCAACAGACACAGTTGCGTCAGTTCCAAAAATTCAGTCACAATGGACGAAAGAAGAAAACGACAAGGTACTACTAAGTTCTAAAGCTCAATTTATATTATCATGTGCTCTTAGCAGGGAAGAATACGACAGGATAGAAGAATGCACAAATGCCAAAAAAATCTGGGATACTCTCAAAATACATCATGAAGGAACAAATCATGTTAAAGAAGAAAGAATTGATCTAGGAGTCAGGAAATTTGAAACCTTCGAAATGAAGGAAGAAGAAACCATAGATGAAATGTTCTTTAGAATCCTTGTAATTGTCAATGAACTAAGATCACATGGTAAAGCTTATACGGCTCATGAAAGAATTAGAAAAATTCTAAGATGTCTCCCAAAAATTTGGAGACCTATGGTAATAGCTATCTCACAAGCAAAAGATCTAAAGATTCTACAAGTTGAAGAACTTATAGGATCTCTTCGTGCTCATGAAGGTATCCTCAATGAAGATAAACTACAAAGAAAAGGTAAAATGATAGCTCTTAAAACCTCTCAAAATTCTGCATCTCAAATCTCCACCTCACAAGGAACAACTGAAGAAGAGACCGGATTCCTATCTGAGGATGAAAATGATTTGGCTTTAATCTCTAGAAGAATTCAACAAATGATTTTAAAAAGGAATCAAAACAGAAAATCGTTTCAACCCAGGAAAGATTACCAGAAACCTGAGATTGATAAAAGCAAGATTACATGCTATGGATGCAACAAACTTGGACACTTCAAAACAGAATGTCCACTCAAAACTCATAGGAACTTCTCCTCTAAAAAGAAATCTATGCTTGCACAATGGGATGACTCAGAAAACTCTAACTCTGAAGCCGAAGATGAGGAAGCTAACTTATGCCTAATGACTAACTCAGACTCTGAAGAGGTAAATACACTAAACTTTTGTTATACTTGCAAAGAAATAGGAATTTTGTTTGACAATTTATTAGAAGATTCAAATATCTTAACTTAGAAGTGCTTATTTCAAAAAGAACAAATTCATACTCTTAAATCTGAAAAAGAAGATCTAATAAAATCCAACCTAAAACATTTAGAAACCATTAAGGAGTTACAAAAGGCATATTCATGTTTGTCATTACATCAGAAAGTTATTAATGAAAAAATCAAACCTCTTAACAATCAAGATAAAATTGAAGGTCTTGAAAATCAAGTAGAAACCCTTACCTAAAGATATAACCTCCTTTGTGAAATCTACTGAAACATTTCAAAAAATAATGGGATCTCAATCAGGGGTCTTTGATAAAGCTGGCTTAGGATTTAAACAATCTGAAAATCAAATGATTTATGAGAATTTTTTTCTTCCAAATAAAAATAGAACTAAGACCCCAATAAAAGAAAAAACTATTTTAAAAGAAAAAAATATTACCAAACCAAAATGTTGTTATTGCAAGAAAACAAATCATCTTGAAAAACATTGTTATTTCAAAAAGAAAACCACTATATCAAAAGATCAAATTTCTAAAAACAAAGGACCCAAAGAAATATGGGTACCTAAAAGGCTACTAACAAATAATGCAGGAATGTCTTCTGACCCTCAAGAAAAAGCCTTGGTACTTGGACAGTGGCTGCTCAAGACATATGACTGGAGATAGGGAAAGTTTTATCTCTTTCAAAAATAAAGAAGGTGGAACTGTAACCTTTGGAAATAATGATAAAGCAAAAATCAAAGGTATTGGTTCCATAGGTAAAAAAGGTACTATCTTTATAAATAATGTGCAATACGTGGAAGGATTAAAACACAACCTTCTTAGCATTAGTCAACTATGTGATGATGGCTATGAAGTTAGTTTTAATCAAAATTCATGTATTGTAAAAATCCCATCTTCTGACAAAATTCTTTTTTTAGGAAAAAGGCACAAAAATCTTTATACATTTTATTTAGATGATCTTTCATCTGAATCTTGCTTTTTATCCAAAGAAAAGGATAAATGGCTATGGCACAGAAGATGTGGTCATACAAGTATGAAAAATATTTCAACACTTTCAAAATTAGATCTTGTTAGAGGTCTTCCCAAACTAAATTTTGAAAAAGACTCAATCTGTGAAGCTTGCATAAAAGGCAAACAAGTCAAAAGTAGTTTTCATTCAAAAAATATTGTGTCAACACACAAACCTTTAGAACTTCTTCATATTGATTTGTTTGGTCCTGTAAAAACTTCAAGTTTGAGTGGGAAAAGATATGGGTTTGTCATTGTTGATGATTTCTCGAGATACACATGGGTAATTTTCTTAAAACATAAAGATGAAGCTTTTGAAGCATTCAAAATCTTTTGCAAAAAAGTTCAAAATGAAAGAAGTTCAAATATTGTTGCTGTAAGAAGTGATCATGGAGGAGAATTTGAAAATATTTCCTTTAAAACTTTCTTTGATGAAAATGGTATATCTCACAATTTCTCCTGTCCAAGAACACCTCAACAAAATGGTGTTGTAGAAAGAAAAAATAGAACTCTGCAAGAAATGGATAGAACTATGATTAATGAATCAAATGTTGAAAAATATTTCTGGGCAGAAGCTATCAACACTTCTTGCTATGTTTTAAATAGAGTAACCATAAGGAAAATCTTGAAGAAAACTCCTTATGAACTATGGAAAAATAGAACTCCAAATATTTCATATTTTCATATCTTTGGATGTTATTGTTATATTCTTAACAACAAAGATTCTCTAGGAAAGTTTGATTCAAAATCTGACAAAGGCATCTTTCTTGGGTATTCTTCTACCTCAAAAGGTTACCGAATTTACAACTTGAAAAATCAATGTGTAGAAGAAAGCATGCATGTTATGTTTGATGAACTAAATGTTGCAGCTTTAGAAAAATCTCACGAGGATGAAGTAACCGATCTAGAAGCAATTCCCAACACTCAATCAACAGATACGAGCAACACTATGAACATTACCCAAGAAGCTAAGAATGACTCTGAACAACCTACAGCAAATCCTCCAAAAGGATGGAAAAGTGTAACTGATCATCCTCATGAACAAATAATAGGAGACACCTCTAATCAGGTAAGAACCAGAAATTACTTTAAAGATAACTCTAATAACATGGCAATGATATCTCAGGTAGAACCAAAGAATATCAATGAAGCATTAAAAGATGAATCTTGGATGGAAGCCATGACAGAAGAATTATCTCAGTTTGAGAAAAGCCAAGTTTGGAAACTGGTCCCTTACCCTCAAGATAAAACCATTATTGGTACAAGATGGGTGTTCAGAAATAAACTTGATGAAAATGGAAAAGTAATCAGAAACAAAGCTAGACTTGTAGCTCAAGGTTACAATCAACAAGAAGGTATAGATTATGATGAAACATATGCACCCGTGGCAAGGTTAGAAGCTATTCGAATTCTCTTTGCATATGCTGCTCATAAAAACATTAAACTTTTTCAAATGGATGTAAAAAGTGCTTTCTTAAACGGGTTCCTAAACGAGGAAGTCTATGTTCATCAACCACCTGGTTTTGAAAAACATTCTCATCCTAATCATGTCTTTAAACTAACAAAAGCATTATATGGTCTTAAACAAGCTCCTAGAGCTTGGTATGACAGACTTAGTATCTTTCTCATTAAAAATGATTTTCTCAGAGGAAAAATTGATACAACTCTTTTCAAAAAATCACACAAAAATGACCTACTAATAGTTCAAGTATATGTTGATGACATCATATTTGGTTCAACAAATGAAAAAATGTGTGATGATTTTTCAAAACTAATGCAAAGTGAATTTGAAATGAGTATGATGGGTGAACTCAACTTCTTTCTGGGTTTACAAATAAAATAACTCAAAAATGGAATTTTCATATGTCAAGAAATATACATTAAAGATTTATTAAAAATTTTTGGAATGAATGAAGCAAAAATTATGGTAACACCTATGCATCCCTCTTCAAACCTTGATAAAGATGAAAAAGGACTATCCGTATCAGAAAAGAAATATTGAGGTATGATTGGTTCATTATTATATTTAACTGCCAGTAGGCCTGACATTGTCTTTTCAGTAGGTCTATGTGCACGTTTTCAAACTGACCCTAAGGAATCACATTTGACTGCTGTCAAATGCATTTTTGGATATCTCGTTGGTACCACTGACATTGGTCTATGGTATGAAAAAGAAAATCACATCAACTTAATAGCTTACTGTGATGCTGATTATGCTGGAGACAAAATAGAAAGAAAAAGTACAAGTGGAGCCTGTCAATTTCTAGGACAAGCTCTCATTACATGGTCTTGCAGAAAACAAAATACAATTTCTCTATCAACCACTGAAGCAGAATACGTGTCTGCTGCAAATTGCTGCTCACAAATTTTATGGATAAAAAATCAACTGGAAGACTACTCACTTCAATACTCCAAGGTATCAATTTTTTGTGATAATACTAGTGCTATAAAATTGTCAAAAAATCCTATTCAACACTCGAGATCTAAACACATTGAGATAAAACATCATTTTATAAGAGATCACGTTCAGAAAGAAAACATAGAACTCATTTTTGTAGATACAAACAATCAATTAGCAGATATTTTCACCAAACCTCTAGTGGAAGATAGATTTAATTTTCTAAAGTCAAAATTATCTATTATCAAAATACCTAAGTAATTATAGCACTCTCCTATATTTTCCTTTTCCTAAAACAAATTTAAAAAAAAAGGGTCACGTTATCAAAATTATCTATTATCAAGATACCTAAGTAATTATCTATTATCAATATTATGTTTTTATAAATAAATAATATTGCTCTTAATAATATACCTATTAGTATTTTAATTTAATCACAATTTGCTTATATTAAGTATTTTCCAAATAAAAGTCACGTGCCTTTGCCTTTTTCTTTTCTCTATATTTCTTCATCATTACAGAAAAATCTGCCTCTTCCCTAACCAATCAAATCAGCACACTTTCTACCAACTTCCCATCAAATCGGTGATCTTCCCAACGTTTTTCTAATGATTCAACTTCATCTCTCTTAAACCCTTCAAATGGTATTCAAAATCACTACCACTATTGTCCCATTTGCTGATACTATATCCACGGCTCCTTCCAAAACACAGAGAAACCTCTCCATGGAAAAACCACCCACCAAGCGCCGCACCACCACCACTCGACAAAAATCAACCATGAAATCCACTGACTCTCGTCCAACACCCACCACTCCCACCCGTCGCTCAGCAAGACATGCAAACACCTCTCATGATTCCACTCCGTCTGAACAGCCTACAGAGAAATCTCAAAACCCTAACCTTCCTCTTCCCTCAACCCAGATCGTCTCTGCTCCTCAAACCACGAAGCCATCCTCGTCACACGTTTCAACTCAATCAAGCGAAGGAACCTCCCTTGTCTCTTCGTCATTCCAAGCCTGTGATCATCCCTCTGAAGTCTCAACCAAAGAATTCATCTCTGATGATGATGTTCGTTCTCTCTATAACGACAAATGGCGTTCACTCCCTATTGTTGTCGGCAAAACCGTTATCTTGGATGGTTACTCAATCTGGGGTTACGACATAAACGAGCTCGCAATAGCCACAGGTTTGACAAACTTTCTCCAACTCTCTGATGTCTTCTACCCTAGATTAGTTAGAAGTTTTTTTGCTGATATTGAAACCTCTAACAGTGATACACAGTTAATCTCGTCTGTTAAGGGTCGTCAAATAACCCTAACCCCAGAACTCCTTTGCGATATTCTGCATGTTCCAAACAATGGGCTTCATCTCTTCAATGATGACTGGCCCTCATCTTATGACTTGGATATTGAATCCTACAGACTTTCCATCACCAAACATCAAACTGAACGTTTTGTGTCTGCCAACCTTGAACCCCTCAGCCATATCATTCATAACTTCTGTATTCACACTATCCTTCCAAGAAAAGGCAGTATGGAACGAGTTACTGATAAAGACCTACTTGTCATCTATCATTTCTCAAAGAAAACTCCTCTCAATATAGGATATTTGGTGCTCAACTATATCAAACACACTGGTCTTAGAGCAAGAAGCGCCCCTTATGGTATGCTTCTTACCAAAATATTCAAGCACTTTAATGTTCCTCTGGATGATGAAAACTCCTTCGAAATTAACAAAATACTGGATGCCTCCAAGCTAAAGCGCATGAAAATTCCTTCTCTCAAGCGTGCACCATCACCTAAACCTGAAACCAAATCAAAACGCAGACGCCTTGTTAAGCAATACGCTCCAACTGAACCATTAACAACAGGTATCGAATCTTCTAACTCTCCAAATAGCCTGACAACAAACTCTCCCATTCCACTATCTGTGGCTCTTCCAAACACTGCTGACCTAGAATCTCCACAGAAGTCATCACCAGTTTCTCCTCATAACTCTGAATCCATGTCTCCAAACTCAAAGGAAATAGCTAAACCAGCTCCTGAAACCACACAATGCATTGACCTAACTTCAACCTCACCAATCCCAGTAGAATCCTCACCACAAACGGTTGTCATCTCTCAAGCTCCAGTTTCTCTTCAAACAGAAACTATCTCAAATGTTGAAAATCCTTCAACTCTGGAGACTTCTGACACTGACATGATCAACATTTTCGCTCTTGAAAACTTTCTTTAAAGTCCTCCTACTGCTTCAACTCACCAACCACACTCACCAAAATCTCCACATACTCCTGCTCCCAATCCAAACCCGGATGCTCAGCTGTCCTCTCTCATATCTATGCTAGAAGCCGAATTATTCACTCCACCTCCTACAAATCAACACACCTCAATTGTTCCTCATGTTGTCACCTACGCTTCACCTTCTATGACAATCCATCCTGTCACTACCACCTCACCATTGAATTCTCCAAAATCCTATAAAGAACCTTCTCCTCCAAGAATTCAACTCACTTCCATTAATCACACAGACTCTGATGATCTTACCTCTCAGATAGAAGCTTTCTTCAACAACTCCATTCAACTACCTGAACAAACTGGTGTTACAGATTCAGATGCTATGCCTTCTGTTCCACAATCTGATCCTTATGCTTTCCAAGCATAATCTCCAATTTTTTCATCCCCAAAGGCAGATGATGACAACTCTTTCAATGATCAAACACTTCTTGCTCCAAGGTATGACTCATCACCCCCAAGAAACACCACTCATAACTCCAACACCCTTCCTCCAAATCCCATTGTATCCCTCACATCCTCATTCTTTAATAATTTCCCCAGCGTTGGAAATCGTCCTCCTATTTATCCTCGAACCACAACCTCATCTAATCCTATTAACCCCCATCAGGACATCACTCTTAGGTCACTTACTACTATACAACAGCAAGGCATGGCCTACCAAAAATTCTGGGTTGATTACTTCACTAACCATGCTTGCCCTCGGTTTCCAGGAATGCCTCCTCCGGATCCCTCTCAGATTCAATTTCCTATTCTACCATTATCTTCTGAGGCAACATCTGATGATGAGCCATTTGTTCCTTAGTCTTTTCGTTTTTCTTTTGGTACCCCCTTTCTTTTTGTATGTTTGACAAAAGGGGGAGAACAAGCTTTGTCAAAAGCTTTGTTTTGTTTAAGTTACTTTGTACTTTATTTATCAGTAGTCCACTAGGACTTTTTATTATATCTAGCAGTAGTCCACTAGGATCTTTTTGTTTGTGCACCAAAATATTGATGTTAATCATTTGATGTATTGATCCTCAAACATTAATCAAATACTGCTATCTAATTAATATTTTGTTCAAATGCTTTTAAATTCATTTACTATATATGAACTAACATTGAGGGAGAGCATTTGCCCTTTCAAAGTATGCATCTTTTCAGGGGGAGTTTCAAAGTCCTTATTCAAAGAAACTAAAATAAAAAGTTTGTCACCATTCAAAAAGGGGGAGAATGTTGAAACATATTCTGTTAATGTTTTGAATATTACAAACTATTTTATCTAAGAAGCTCCAAAGTGATTTCATCAATTTATCATCTAAACAATTCATGGCCTTTATCAAACAAAGAGTTAAGATGATGATTCAAGACTGTACTAACAAAGAACAAAGCTTTAAGAACATATGGATTCTCAGAAGTTCAATAAGTAACTCTCAGAATTATGGTCCCAGAGTTACTCTCCAGAAATATGGCCTCAGAGTTACTCTCCAGAATTATGGCCCCAGAGTTACTCTCCAGAAGTACTGTCCCAGAGTTACTCGTCCCAGAAGTACTGTCCCAGAGTTACTCTCCAGAAGTACTGTCCCAGAGTTACTCGTCCCAGAGTTACTCCTCCAGAATTACTTTGCCAAGAATAAGTCTTTGTTGAAATAGTCAAAATATCAGAACTTACATCTTGTCAGTACTATTCTGAACTAAGACCAAGTCAAGCCAAGACCAAGTCTCACAAAGACAAAGTTGCCAGCACTTCTCCAAGAAACTCTCGGCACTTCCTTCATACTTTGCTTTGCTCTATAAATACAAGACTAATGCTTCATTCTCTAGTACAAAAATTATACACAAGCATACAAAGAAAAACAAAGCTCTCAAACACAAAGTAATCATAATCTCTACACATATTATCTTTAGCTCTCATTACCATATAGTGATCAAAATATATTAGAGTTATCATACACATTCTATATAAAAAATACTCACTGCCATATGGAGAGTATTTAGGAATTGATTGTAAACCTCCTAAGATCACAAAGTATATCATAGATATACAAACCAATCATTTTGTAAGCTATATCTGTAAGCTATACATAGAAGAAAAAGATATTGTAAGAAGATTCAATAAAGGATAATCTCACAGGGTGTGGGGACTGGACTAACCAAGTTGGTGAACCAGGATAAGTTTTCTTGTGTTCTTTATTTATTGTCTTTTTCTTATATTATTCACAACTATATTTTATCACACACATTAACACTAATTACTTAAACTTCTAAAGTTATTGCAAATCATTTTCCTCTTATCAAAGACAACCTTTTTAAATACTTAGATAAATTTTAAAAGGGACACAATCCAACCCCCCATTGTTGTGTCGTACCTTATTCCATCAATGACGAAAAAAATCATCCGAACCGCAAGAGAAAAAGTCGTGCGGTTTGGTTTGGTTCGGTTGGCTTTTAAAAAAATCCGAACCAAACCAAACCAAACTAATGAGGTTTGGTTTGGTTCGGTTAGTTCGGTGTTTTACAAATATTTTACTGAGCCATACATACACATATAGATGACAACATAATTTTATATGTAGACATTCATACACTATCAAATAACAACAAAACTCGTCATATTTTGACAACAATTTTCCATTGGATTAATGAACTTTTTGGTCCCTTTAAATATTGCAAATTTCGTTTTTAGTCCCTCCAAAATTTTCCTTTAAGAAATCGTCCCTTCAAAATTTTTCGTCTAAACTATTGGTCCCTAACGTCAAATTTGCTAGAGATTAGCTACGACTTTAGCCACCGATTAGCTACAAAATTTGATGTTAGGGACCAATAGTTCGGGAGAAAAATTTTGAAGGGACGATTTCTTGAAGGAAAATTTTGGAGGGACTAAAAACAAAATTTAAAATATTTAAAGGGACGAAAAAGTTCATTAACCCTTTTCCATTTAATATGTAAAAACTAAATTAGACAAAAGTGGAATATTAAACATAAAATAATAGAATAAAACAATATAAAAATTATTATAATGAAACAAAAAAAATATAAGAGACAAGAGATTAGTGAAGGTGAAAAAGAAAAAAAGTGTTGAGAGATTAGAGAAGAAGATGTGCGATAAAAATGAAACTGAAATACGGAACATTTACATACAAATGAGAAGGTGAAAGAGAAATAATATAAGAGAGTAGAGATTATAGAAGAAGAAGAAGGAAGATGTATGTGGCAAAGAAGGTGCAATAATGTTATTAGAGATTTGAGAAGATCGGGACTGAAATTATATGTGTAAGAATGAAAAAATTGTTGGTAATCATAAGGCTAAGGTAAAATACGTTTAAGTTTGGGTTGGATGTGATTTAAGTAAAACTTAAGTTGTAACATAATGCGGTTTGATTCGGTTTACAAAATACAAACTGCGAACCGAACCAAACCATGCGGTTTTGTTAAAAGATGACCGAAACTAATCCGAACCAAATGCGGTTTCGGTTTGGTTTGGTTTGCGGTTTTCTATTGGGTTGGTTTGGTTTTGAGCACCTCTAGCTATATATACTTTATATAATAATATAATAAAGCAATGTATGAGCACAATTTATAAAGAGTTTAAAATGAGAAGTAAAAATATCTATATATATATATATATATATATATATATATATATATATATATATATATATATATATATATATTACTTTAAAAAAAACATAAATCCACCAAAACAAAATAATAAAAATCATATCATAGTCACTCCATATTGATAAAATCAGCCTATAAATCGTGGAATAAGAAAAAAAATAAGGAATCCTAATTGTGTTATTTTTATAAATAAAAATCTGATAATTATTGAGTTGAGCCTTTTTTTTAAAAAAATCTAAATTTTTTGAGTTAGGTGTGTCCTTTATTTGAAAGAAAGTGTCGTATCCGTGTCCTGCAATTAAATTAATTTTTTTCGTTGGACACTACAAAAACGTGTCAGTTACGTGTCGTACGAGTGTACGTGTCCGACACGTGTCAGACGCGGAGACACGTCTTTTGAATGGTGTGTCGATGCTTCATAACATCTTATTACTTCTTCAATTTATTTATTAAAACACTTTTCACCACGGTTCAGACTAACCGCCATGGTGATAGATTTAGAATTACACACTTCGAATCTGATCATACTCCTTCATTACGTAATTATTGTGAGTATTTTTTATGAATCGGTGGAATTATGATCAAAAGCCAAGCAAATATATAGAAGAATTGAGCAAAGTTGCAAAAGAGTAAGAAAATGGGAATTAGAAAGAATCAGAAGAAAAATTAAAGAAAAAAAGAATTTTGCCACTGGATTTCGCACGACCTTGATGTTGTCATTGTGGGTGCGATGAGCAGATATTGTGATCGCGATAGAACATAACACGGTCGCGATGATGAATTTTTCTTACATGCTTTTTGCACTTTAAATAGAAAAAGGTGAAGACTTTTTTAGGATTACAAATTCTAGGCAAAAAAGTCATTGGAGAGCTTATTTTCCATTGATTTTCATGAATTCTTTATATCATCAACTCATGATAATTGTTAATTTCACTATGAGTAGCTAAGCTATTATTGATTAGGTCTTTAGAGATGAAAATAATTGTACTATGTTGGATCATATGAATGTTTGAGATTATTTAAATACGTTTGTTTTATAATTTTTATTCAATTGTTCTAGTTCTTATTGCTCTTTGTGTGTCGACGAGCGCGCAAATTGATTTTAGATGAGTTGGGATTATTTACCGTAAGCCTAGCAATTTGAATTAGGGATATTGTTCAACTTAGTAATTAACTAGGATTATGTAATTATAAGTTGCGGCTTTAGAGTTAACTAACTTAGAACACCTAGTTTAATTTTGAATCTGTCTAGGGAATTACTGTCTAAATTAGTGAGCTATAAACCATGGAATTGAGTGCAGTGGTCTTGTTCGCTGTAAAACTATAGCGTAATTGTTATTCATGTAATACACATTCTTCGACAAATATAATTAAGGGATTCAAAATAAAGATCTAATTGCTTTCTTTATCAAAAACTTTACTCCAAATTTCTTATCATGCTTGCTTTTTGTATCGATCATAATTGAAAATCACTCCGTTATTTATTTTAAATCACACTGTTATTACCTTGTTCGAATTTGCAATCCTTGTGGAGACAAATTATTTTACTACGTTGTTCGAATTTGCTATCCTTTTGGAGACATATTATTTAATTATTCGAATATATTAGTACACTTGCTAAGAAAGTCATTAGAATCACATCACCAGCAATTTTTC
This sequence comes from Vicia villosa, assembly GCF_029867415.1. Taxonomy (NCBI): domain Eukaryota; kingdom Viridiplantae; phylum Streptophyta; class Magnoliopsida; order Fabales; family Fabaceae; genus Vicia; species Vicia villosa. The sequence continues at coordinate 87,126,562 of NC_081182.1, forward strand.
ATTTTTTCTTTATAAAAAAGGGTGTGTCCCCTTAATTTCTATATTTACGTTAAAATATTTAATTTCTACTAACCGTAGTTAAATATGGCGTTCATTTTTTCATTCTCTGAGAGTTTATTTTTCATAATCTCATTGAGAGTTTAGTTTTTACAATAACAGAGTTTACCATGCAATATCTTCATTCATTTTTACTATATTTTCATTCATTTTTACTATACCTTAAAAATTTTGGCATTAAAGATTAGTGTTAAGATTCATTCAATTATACCGTTTACTTGATACAATGAATCTTAACATTAATCTTTAAACCAAGTTTTTTTTATATAATGTATTAACTTTTGAAGAATGGAATATGAAAGTTGAAGACGAAATGAGTTAGGTTTAGTAAAAAGATGAATGACGTGCTTGTTCAATTTTATAGACAATTCCCTAAATAATTTAACCACGACTATGAAGAGAAATGAGTTTCCTTAAATACGCTTTGTGTACAATATCTTCATTAATTTTTACTATACCTTGAAAATTTTGGCATTAAAGATTAATGTTAATATTCAAATATATCGTTTACTTGATAAAGATTAATGTTAAGTTTTAGGTTTTTGATATTTGTTGAGATATTTATAGGTTTTTGTTGTTGTTTAACCTTATAAGTTGTTGTGAGTATTGGTTAAAAAGTACAGGTGTGAGTGTTTCCTTTGCAATGGCAAGGAAACTTTGAGGTCTTAGCATGTGTATAACACATTTTGGTGGTGAGGGTTGACTCACGGTGGCAAAAAGCGCTGTATAGTGGGGTTTTGAGGTAGTTTAAGGGACCAACTCACGTGAGACGATGGACGTTATTTATGGCCAGTGAAGCTTTATTGGAGGCGAGAGACGTTGTCGCGGGTCAAAAAATCATCGCCACGAAATTGTAACACACAGAGTCGCCACCAAATTTTATTTATTCCAATGGGAATGGGAAAATATTGATAAAACCCACAAATGAAATGAAATGGACAAAGATGGTCTTCGCAACCAAATTTGGGTTCGGGAGTCGGTTAAGCAAGGGGAAGGTATTAGCACCCCTTACTTCCATCGTACTCGATGGGACCCATTTAGTTAATTTTGTGATTTATTGTTAGCTTATTATATACTTGCGTTCTAATTACTATATGGACAAGAAAGAAACGGGATTTGGGTTTTTTATTATTGTGCTCGCCAAGACATTTGAATCTTGTTCCTACATATCTTCGATGGAAGAATCAGAGCGATTGTAGTTCGAAAGGAACTACGAATTTGTTGGTAGATTTTGATGGGTCTAATCGCACATGGGCGGGAAGACGAGTTTTTGAATGTGGTTCGCACTTGGGCGAGATTTGCACTTGGGCAAAGAAAAGATAAGTTTGAAATAGGTGTTTTATGAAAAAGTGGAATTCGAGTACGTAAACAATGGCTTAACGGCCATCGCCTAAATGCTTGAAAGAGCAACTTGTACAAGTACGTACAAACCCCTCTTGGGTGGTGAAAGAGATTGAAACGACTCGAGTTTTTGAGGAGTCCTTAATGAGATACAAACATTCAAACAAAGGCTTAACGGCCATCGCCTAAATGTTTTTTAGAACAACTTGTACAAGTACGTACAAACCCTTCTAATTTCATTCATTGTAGACTCAACTCAATTCGATTGTAAAAAGCGTTTTGATTAAAAAAAGGAACTTGGTATTGGCCAAAATTTATTATGAAAGGATTCGCACTTGGGCGAGGAAAAGAACAATTTGATGAGTTGAGATTATTTTTAGAGTTTTTGTAAAAAAGGAAGAGGCGGATCGAGTTTGAATGAGTCCTTAATGGAATCTAAGCATTCAAACAAAGGCTTAACGGCCATCGCCCAAATGCTTTAGAACAACTTGTACAAGTACGTACAAACCCTTCTTTTCATCCATTAATGACAAAACTCAATTCGATTATTAAAAGCAATTTTGAAATTTTTGTTTGTGACAAAATAAGTTTGAAAAAGATACTTGGTGTTGACCAAAATTTATTGAAAATTATTTAAATGAGAAAACGAGATTAATTTGGAAAAAAGACTTGGCATTGAGTCAAAGTTTATTTAAAAATCCTAATCATACATCTAAAGAAAATATTCCGGTCCTTTTATGAGATGAAAATGCATTTTTTAGATTTTTAAATAAAAAAAAATAAATAATCAAAAGATGAAAAATAAAAATCAAAACGAATATTAAAATAAATAAATAAATAAAAATTGAGATAGGCTATAGCAATGGCATAAGGCCCGTTCAAATTTATAAGCACCAGGGGTGTGCTGAAACTGATTGGTGGTGAAGTGAAGACAAACTTAGGCCCATGTCACAGGCCCAGTTCGGATTTTAAGTGGAGAGGAAACAAGAAAATGGGTCAGACCGGGTCAATGAACCCGAGACCCTTTAAACTTGCAGAACCGCGTTGGAGCAAACCCTGGTTACTCTATTTTCCACACACGATATCCTCTGATTTCTCTGGGAACGAGAACAACAACAACAAGGATACCTGAACCCTCCACCTCTCTCGATATCTATCTCTCGCGATTCTATCTCTCTGTTCCGATATCGAAGACAACACAACCACGAAAAAATGTTGAATCTCTCGCCTCTGCGCTCTCGATGGATCAGTACTTCAGAACAAACACAAACACATTCATTCAAATACCCTATTCCCACATGAACCCTAAATCCCCCATAGTTTATGTTCAGAGATTTACATGGTGATTTCAATGTACAAAGAGGAAGCAAAAAATGTAAAATCAATAGAAAAAAAAACGGCAATGAGACGAAACCTAGGTACGTTCTTTTCAGATTCTTCTTCTCTTCGTCTACTCGCTTCTGGATCTCTGTGCGTCGCCCGGATCTTCTTCTGTCTTTGAGGGCTTCTTCGATCCGGAATGTGTTGTGCGTGTTATTGCGTTGGATTTGCGGTTTTGGCTTGAGTGTGTGTTTGAGAGGTGTTGGTTCTGAGGGGTGAGTGAAAGTGAGCTTCAGATGTTCAAGAAAACAATGAAGGCGTGGTTTAGTTTGGGATTTGGCATGAGTTACAGTTTTGGAGGTGAATGAAAGAAGGCATATTGTATGAACTATGAATATATGGTTGAGCTGAACGTGTTTATGCAGATATATATTGGAGGAAGTTTGAGTCAAGTTTTGAGCAGAGTGACAATATCATTTTCTTCCCCCTTTTGTTGTGCTGATTGTTGTTGTTTATATAGAGTAGAGGATTAGGGTTTGGATGAGAACTTGAGATGAAAATTTGGGGGGAAAATCGGGAGAGCATTTGAACACTTTGGGTGCTCTGTTAAGTTGCTTTTTCTTGATGCAGGTTTTGGTTTAACTAAAATGGTGAAACTTTTGGACAGTCGCTGCAGGTTTGTGGAGCAGAGTTTTTTTTTCTTGTTGTTTTGTGCAGGGTCTTGGCTTAGTATAGCAGAGTGGTGAAGAGGTGGAGCAGCAACTGCAGTTTTTGGACTCTTTTGACATTGCCAAGCTGGTGGTGATGGTCCATCCGTTTCTGCCTTTGAAGAACCAACAACAAACAATTTTTGTTTGTCTTGTAATTGTATAATGGGTCTATTGTGTGTTTTTTTTTGTAATGGGCCCATTGTGGTTTTCTCAATAATAAATTAAAAAAAGATGGTAACAAATATATTTATGCATGAATTATGTGGCCCTCTCTTTAAACTCTAATTTAAAATGATGAAACAATTAAATAAAAATTTAATTATTAAACCAATTTAAATAGAATTTTTTAAGAAAAGAAAATTAATTTATTAAAAGGTAAATGACAACAAGATAAAAACAATAATAAAAAATGACTTCAACATGCAAGAAAACAAAATAAAAGATGACTAGGATGCGAAAATTAAAATGATTATTAATTGAAATGATGAGGAATGCATCGCGAATTTCATACTGATTTGAATTGCGACATGCGGAGTGGAAACTTATTGTAGACGCAGACGAATTGATCAATGCTAATGTGAGTGAATCAGATGAAAAAAACTTAGGTCAAAATTTAGGGTGCGACAGATGCCCCTATTTAATTATCTTTAGCCAGATAGCTCGAACGACTTTGATCTTCGAGATATCAAAGGCGAAAGGTAATTAAATACTAAGTGACCTGAATTTTGGCCCTTAATGCGATGAAATGTCATGAATGCATGAATGCATGAATTCTTGTTAAGAATATGAAGATGAAAAGAAAAAATTTGTGGGGATCATGAAATGATCGCGTCAAGCAGTTCCAATGAGAATACTTATTGGGGAAAGGCAATGGTGGCAAAAATCGCTTTCAACCAATGAGTTGATTTGATTAAAAACAAGGAAACGGCCAACATCAACCAATGAGTTAATGAAGGTGAACAAAGAAATAATTATCAACTAATGAGTTGATTACAGAAGAACTGACTGATACTAACCAACGGGCTGATGAAATTTGACACATCGTCCACAACCAATGAGTTGAGTACGACTTAAAACAGATAGACTCCAACATCAACCAATGAGTTAATGTATGTAAACAACAATTCGTTATCAACCAATGAGTTGACTTTAAAAAACATAACTGACATCAACCAATGAGCTGATGAAAGTCGACACGTCGTCCACAACCAATGAGTTGAGTACGATTTAAAACAGATAGACGCCAACAACAACCAATGAGTTAATGTAGGTAAACAACAATTCGTTATCAACCAATGAGTTGACTTTAAAAGACATAACTGACATCAACCAATGAGCTGATGAAAGTCGACACGTCGTCCACAACCAATGAGTTAAGTACGATTTAAAACAGATAAACGCCAACATCAACCAATGAGTTAATGTAGGTAAACAACAATTCGTTATCAACCAATGAGTTGACTTTAAAAGACATAACTGACATCAACCAATGAGCTGATGAAAGTCGATACATTGTACACAACCAATGAGTTGAGTACGATCAAAACAGATAGGCGCCAACATCAACCAATGAGTTGAGGAGGTAAATGATAAATTTCAACCAATGGGCTGACAACAAGAGAAAGATTATTCTCAACCAATGGGTTGATTCAGATTCACAAGAAAATTGATGATTGACTTCAACCAATGGGTTGGATCAAGAAGATAATGATCTCCTATGCATGCTTTGTGCTTATGTATGAGATATTTTTGTTTCTTTCTTTTGTGCAAATTGATGCACGCGTAATGATGCATGATGGTTGATCAATGCAAGTAATGGATTTACTGGATATTTGCCAATGGGCAATGCATTTTTTTGGGTATCCATGGTGTACCAAACCTGATTTTCAATGGAAAAGACCGAGTAAGATTGAATTTTTGATTTAATGTTGTGGGAGGTTGCCCCATGAATGATATGCATGATTGATGAATGCATGTTATGAATGAAATTTATGGTTTGGAATATTTGAAGAGATGCGCCAGTGGAGGGCAATAAAATTTTTTTTTTGAGGTGGAAAAGGTTTTTTGGTAGAAGGTTTGCGCAAGCATAATTCCCGACACCAATTCTGAGTTTGAGGACTACTTGATATGGCATAGTCTGCTTGGACTGTTTGAAGGAAAGGTCTTGGCCTTGATTTGCCCCAGAATGCTGAGTCTATGGAGAATTTTGCTTCAACGAAGTTTTGGATTCAAACTGATGATCCTGAGATGACATGCCCCAGTCCTTGGGAACTTTGAAATGAAATGCCCCTGAGTGAAGGGCTTCTGATGTAATGCTTGCCCTGATGGTTCCACGTTAGGCTCTTCGAATGAGTTCCATTTTTTGAAACTTCCTTGATGGAAAGTGCTGACTTGCAAATGAAACTATTCAATTCAAAATGGTAATTTTAATGCGACGTGCATGCAAGTTTTGAAACAAATCATTTATTGAAATTAAACTGTGGTATACAATGAATAGATCCCAATGAGGATGCAATGGAAGTTTGAAATTCAAGATGTGAAAGATGATGTGATAGCGTGGTATCAAAACAAGTGATGAGCAATTATTTAGGAGTCAGGTTAACGCAACCTTGCTTTAGTATGCTTTCAAAAGAAACCTTGCTTCAATAAGGATTTTTGAGGGTTGTAACGTGGCCAGGTTCACGGTTCAAGAAACAAAGGATATAAGCTCAAATTTTGATTTTAACCCACCCATTCTCCGTGATATACTCCAGTCCTAAGTTCAGTTAATTCTCACAAGTATTCGGTTTATATGATAATTGAGAACCATTGGATTCTAAGGTGGCAGTCACCTATTCTTTTTTGGAAGTCACACAAGTTTGTTCGTGTTTTTCTTTTGACTATGATCTTTTGATCTCTTTTTTATTTTGACTTTTGTATCCCTAATTTTTTTTTTTGCCTAAGTCTCCTTTTTAGGTTTTGACTTAGCGGGTTTTTCTTTGATTTTTTTTGTTTGAACAACTTGTATGACATTTGTTCAATGATATGAGAATTTGGGATTTGTGACTGCCATGTTTATGTTCCAAGGGAAACAACTGTTGTAAGCTTTGGATGTTCACTACTACTTCGACATTGTGTACGAAGAGAGGATGCAGTTGAACTTTTTTGTCGGGAATGGTTCCCATGAAATGATTCTCTTGGAAATCAAATGCATTAGTCATTTTAGCTGAACAACTACCCTGCCCCAGGTTTTGATTAAGGGGTTCGATTTTGTGCAGAAAGAAAACGCCTACTTCTAAGGCTCAAAGGGGTTAACGAAGGATTATCTTCCTTATATCTCCAGTGTTTGGGGATTTGAAACAATGCCTGTACATCATCAACAAAGTTTTATTTGAAAGCACACTGATGCAAATTGGGTATTCGTTTTTCATCATTCTCCCTTAAATCTTGCTTAGACAGAAAGCTGACAAAGAAAGTGAAGTGGAAAAGCAAAATATATATTTTTTTTTTTGAATTTTGATTTTGTGTAAGTGATACGGAATTAAAGCAAGAAAAACACATTATGATTGATTCAAAACAAATGCAATGCTCATTTCATTAAAATTACGATTAAAGATTACAGAATTCAAATGCAACAAAGCACAATACAAACAAGGAGAATTGAAAGAATAAAAATGACAGAGGCCTAGTAACTATCAGTAGCAAGGATGAGCTTTCCCGTCTGATATCTGGCTTTAGGAGAATCCCTTGTGTCTCGACACTCAATGGGGTAGGGGATTAGTGACCACATTCGGATTAACATCTCGAAAGGTGAGCATCTTACTTTCGATGAGGTCTTGAACCTTCTCCTTCAGAACCCAACAGTCTTCAATGGAATGACCAACTACTCCACTATGAAAAGCACACTTAGCATTAGGATTATATCCTTTGGAGAATGGTGGCGTTGGAGCTTTAGTTGGCCTAGGAGCTATCAACGACTTATGGATTAGTGCAGGCCACAATTCAGTGTAAGTCATTGGAATTGGGTCGATGCGGCGAGGCTCCTTTGGTGGATCTTTCTGAGGCCTATTCTGATTTTGTTGAGCATTCTGAGGAGCACTTTGTGGAGCATTCTGATGAGAAGCGTTCCATGGTTGTTGATGCGATGGCATTGGGAAGTATGGTTGTTGATGTTGAGCAGCTGCAACATGTGGATACTGATAGTAAGGCATGAATGGTGCTTGTGGATAAGTTGGAACTTGGTAGGGTTGTGGATTTTGAGTTCCTTCACCACTAGTCATAACAGCATTAGTTTCTCCTTCTTTCTTTCTATGGAAGTTTCCAAGGAATCTCTTTGTTTGGTTATTGTTGGATGATTCAGCAGCGTTGACAATCTTGCCATTTTTCAAACCTTCTTCAACCCTTTCTCCAATGGTGACCAGGTCAGCAAAGCTAGAAGAGACACTTCCAATCATCTTCTCATAGAAGACTGGCTGCAAGGTATCCATAAACATGCCAGTGAGCTCTTTTTCAGCAAGAGGAGGTTCGACTTGAGCAGCTAGCTCTCTCCAGCGTTGGGCATACCCTTTGAAAGTTTCCCTATCTCTCATGGTCATAGTCTGAAGTTCTCTGCGATCAGGGGCTAAGTCCATGTTGTACTTGTATTGTTTCAGGAAAGCTTCGCCTAAATCTCTCCATGTTTGAATATGCTCCCTCTTCAAACTCATGTACCATTTCAGAGAAGCTCCAGCTAAGCTATCTTGAAAGATGTGAACAAGCAATTTGTCATTGTTGGCATAGGCAGCCATCTTGCGAAAGTACATAGTCAGATGATCCTTAGGACAAGTGTGCCCCTTGTATTTCTCGAACTCAGGGACTTTGAACTTTGCAGGCACATTCAAGTCAGAAACTAAGCAGAGGTTCATGGTATCAAATCCAAAGATGTCATTTCCTTCAACGGCTTTCAACCTTTTCTCGAGGACGTTGTACTTTTCTTTCACCTCCTCCACCTCGTGGTTGTGTTCTTGATCACCACGTTCGGAATCATCAACATGATAGACAAAAGGAGGATTGTTGAAAGTAGTGTGAACAATCGGTGACTGTTCAGCGACGACTGGTATTGGTGCAATTTGTTGCGCAGAAAGTCCTACTCCCAAAGTATTCGCGAATGGGGGAGTATAACCAGGTGGTAAACCAAATTCTGGCCAGGTAGAAGGTGGCCTCTGAACGGGAATGGGATCCTCAACAGCTTCGGAGACTTCAGCTATGACAGTTCTTTGGGGTTCAGCATCCCTAGCTATTAGCACTTGCATCATCTCAGTGAGCTTGGTGATGCTTCCCTTCAACTCGTCGATTTCCATCCTAACTTCCATGTTGTGTTGCTCTTGGTCAGCCATTCTTTTTCGAGAAACACTACGCGTCTGATAAGGATGTCGGGGAATCAGCTTGCCTTGTTAAACTGTTGGAGGAATAGATGTATGAGTACTGGATTGAGATGCAAATGAATGCATATGCATGAAGATTTTTTTTGTTTGTTCTTAATGCAAAAATGAATGCCATGTATGATTCATAAGTAATGGATTTTCAATCAATTGGATACAGAAAGATTCAAATTACTTGGCACACAGTGGCTCACCACAGGATCGTTCTAAGGTTTTTTTTTTGACAAGGTTCTAGACGCGGTTCTCAGAGTTACAAACTCCTTTTGAAAACTCAGTCATCTAGTAAATAACTTACCATCCAACTGTGATTTCAAACGAAGCCTATTCTGAGTGTGGTTTTCGCACATACCCACAGTAATAGTTACTTTACGCAAGTTGGGTGCGAAACCACCATTTCCTAAAAGTCATGGTTTCAGGGTTTTTCTAAAGGTCCCTAGAGTTAACGATCCAAATTGAAAACATCATCGCTCGAGTAAATAACTTACTAAACCAAAGACATCTTCTCAAAGGACCTACTCTAGGTGGGGTATTAGTATCTCCTACTTGACACTACGTCAAGCAAGTTTAATACTAAACCGCCATCTTATCTTATGTGTTTCTTGAGCTCGGGCGTAGAGCTTTGTCCATAAAGTGCCAACAATAGAAAGATTGCAACCATAATGATGAGAAATCAAACAATGATATAATAAAGGCAATAAAGAAGCAAGTAAATAAATGAAAACAAAATCGCAAAAGAAACTAAATTAGGGTTGACTCTCTTGGAAGTCCCCAGCAGAGTCGCGGGTCAAAAAATCATCGCCACGAAATTGTAACACACAGAGTCGCCACCAAATTTTATTTATTCCAATGGGAATGGGAAAATATTGATAAAACCCACAAATGAAATGAAATGGACAAAGATGGTCTTCGCAACCAAATTTGGGTTCGGGAGTCGGTTAAGCAAGGGGAAGGTATTAGCACCCCTTACTTCCATCGTACTCGATGGGACCCATTTAGTTAATTTTGTGATTTATTGTTGTCGCACCCCAATTTTTGACCTAGTCTTTTTTTTACTATTTTTCACAATTTCATTTGAATCGTTTGTGTTGACTGTGTTCTGATTAATAATTGATTGTTCGTGAAGTTCATTGGCCCAGTCGATTTGTTAATCTCGTCACATCTAAGTTGTGATCGACTTTTGCACCTTACATATTTGATTTTTTTTTTTTGTATCATGTGTTGATTAAGTTAATAGTCAAGTTGGTTATTATTGAAATAAATATTTCTTTTAATAATTAAATTCATTATTAACTAAATTAGCACTTTGTAAATAACATTTAATTTCTTTTTTTATCTTTTAATTAAAGTTGCATCCAAAGCAAGCTTTTTATTTATTTTTACATTATAGTACAAATTATGTTTTGTTTTTCTTTTTTAATAATAGTTATATTTTAAATTTTATTATTATTATTATTATTTTGATTGGCAATAGAATATGCAAAAAGGCTTTGTGTGTTTTGGCCCAATTTATTCTCTTCTATAAGGTCCATTTACATTTTTTTTTTTTTTTACACTAAAAGAAAACAAAAAAATAATAATATATTTTGTCTTCACTTCTTGCTCTATCCCACGCCTCTGCCTTCACCAACAGCACTCTGCATATTTGTACCATCATTTGTCAAGCCTGCCCTGAACCAACACTACACTCCAAAAACTCTGCACCCTTGCTGCACACAGCATGCCAAACATTGCATAGAAATGGTAGAACAAATCCCTGCATCAAGAAGATATCAAAATCAGTAGCTATAATAGTTCAAATCCTCACCAAACTTTCCCCCCAAAACCATCTCAATTCTTCTATAAAAAACAACTCAGTAACACCATAAAGAGGGGGGAACGATTCACAAAAAACTTATGCCCTTCAAACACCTTCAAACCTATAGCCGAAAATCATCCCCTCAAACCAAACTCTGCCCAGAATAACTCCCTGTGCATACCACACACATCAACCGAAACACTCTCAACAACCAACTCACCTTCTACTCAATCACCTCTCACAATCTTTCCTCAATCTTTCCTCATGCTCACAGATACAGACCGAAAAATCTCACACATAAACCTCTGCAAAAATGAAACATCATAATTTCTCAACACACCTTACAAACAATTCCTTCCTTCTGTTCATAATCTCACAAACTTCAACCTCAACCTAAAAAAACGACAACAGCCACGAAACCTTGCCTCAGATATACTCTCTCACGAGAGTCTCGCGCTCAAAATCCCACAAGCAAAACCAAACTCAGCCAAAACTCATAATCACAACAACCACACAGAGAATCGAGTGAGAACCGAGAGAGGCGGAGAGCGAGAGCTTTTCGTAAGTTGTTGCTGTTTGTTCACGTACAGATAGAGAGAGGAAGAAGATGAGAACACGTTTGAGCGTGTTTCTGTTTTAGGGTTTTCAAAACCCAATTCTCATTTAGTTAGGGGGCACCGGATCCGGTTCAACCCGGACCGACCCTGTTTGTTTTTTTTATATAAATATCTTGTTGTCTCTTGGGCCTCACACCCTCTTATCCTTTTAACACCTCCTGGCCCAATGGTTTCTTTTTTTAGTTTTTTTTTATAAATGGTTTTCTTTATTCATTTTTAAAGTTTTATTTATATAATACTAAAATCACAAAAAATGTTTATTATTTGTTTTATTTTACTATATTTATTAAAAGACAAAAATAAAATATGTATTCTTTTGTACATATAGAATTTATTTTCAAATATTTAAAAATGATAAAAAAATAATCTTTAAATCGAATCGTGTTTCGAGTCTTAATGGATGAATCAAGGAGGGTTCGTACGTACTTGTACGATTTGTCCTAAAAGTATTTGAATGATGGCCGTTAAGCTTTTATTCGATTACTTTGATTCCATTAAAGGCTCCATAAAATTCGATGCAATTCACCTTTCTTTTTCACAAAATGCTTTCTTTTAAACAATCAAATTATTTTAGTCTATAATGGAAAGAAGAGTTTGTACGTACTTGTACAATTTGTTCTTTAAACATTCAGGCGATGGCCGTTAAGCCTTTGTTTGGATGTTTAAAACTCCATTAAAAGACTTCTAAAAACCCGATTTAGCAAATACTCTTTCAAGTATTTTAAGCGATGGCCGTTAAGCTTTTGTTTAAATACTTGAATCCAATTTAAAAATACTTCAAACTCAATCCATTTCTTTTACAAAACAATTTCAAACTCATCAAATCATCTTCATCACCTACGAGGAGGTTGTACGTACTTGTACAATTTTCTCTTTCAAACATTTGGGCGATGGCCGTTAAGCTTTTGTTTAAATGTTTGATTTCTCTTAACAAACAACTTTCAATTCATTCACACCCTTTTACATTCTAAAACACTTTTTTTCATAAAACGAGACACTTATTCAATTTCAATACGAACATACTTCCACATGTGAAGATCTAACATCTTCCACTCGAATGCGATGATGGCCAAAATCATGTCTTATCTTGATTTAGTCATCCATTCTTGTAGTGATATCACATCCATGTGCGCGTAGTATTTCCATTTGAAAGCGATCGAGTACCTCTCGCTAAAATCAACCAACAAACATTTCGTAGTTAGCCCGAACTACGATTGCTCTGACTTTCCCATTGCACTAGGGAATACGTAGGCACAAGATGCAAATGTCTTGGCGAGCACAATAATAAAAAACCATTTTTTTTGTTTCTTCCTTCTTTCCAACCTAATAAATAAATGCAAATAGATATAAGCTAACAATTGATTACAAGAATAACTAAATGGGTCCCATCGAGTACGATGGAGGTGAGGGGTGCTAATACCTTCCCCTTGCTTAACCGACTCCCGAACCCTAATTTGGTTGCGATGACCATCTTATCCGTGTTCTTTTTATTTGTGGGTTTTATCGATATTTTCCCTTTCCTTCTTGGAATAAATAAAGTTCGGTGGCGACTCTGTTGTACTTCGAATGCGCGGAAAACGCGTCGAGTCATATTTTTACCGCTACAGAAAGTGGCGACTCTGCTGGGGATTATCCTAAGAGAGTCAACCCTAGTTTAGTTTTTCTTGTATTTTTGTTAGCTTTATTTATTTGCTTATTTATTTCCTTTATTGTTTGATTTCTTATTGTATGGTTGGAATATCTTGATTTTTGGCACTTTGTGGACAAAGCTCTACACCCGAGCTCAAGAAACACATAAGATAAGATGGTGGTTTAGTATTAAACTTGCTTGACGTAGTGTCAAGTGGGAGATACTAATACCCCGCCTAGAGTAGGTCTTTTGAGAAGATGTCTTTGGTTAAGTAAGTTATTTACTTGAGCGATGATGTTTTCAATTTGGATCGTTAACTCTAGGGACCTTTAGAAAAACCCTTGAACCATGACTTTTAGGAAATGGTGGTTTTCGCGCCCAACTTGCGTAACGTAACTATTACCGTGGGTAAGTGCGAGAACCACACTCAGAATAGGCTTCATTTGAAAACATGGTTGTGTGGGAAGTTATTTGCTAGATGATCAAGTTTTCAAAAAGAGCTCGTAACTCTGAGAACCGTGTCTAGAACCTTGTTCGAAAGAACCTTAGAACTATCCTATTGTGTGCCACTTTGTGCTGAGAAATCGGAAATTTTCTGTTCCATGTGATTTGAAATTCATTACATGTAAACCATACATGACATGACATGGCATACATCTTTCCATAAAAATAACAAAAATTTCATGCATTCATATTCATACATTCAAGTTGTCATCGTCTGTCTCCATCTTCACAGTTGTTTATCCACTGTCAAACTGGTTCCTCAACACTTGGGACTGGAATTATGTTTCAGTAAACTATGGAAGAGCTTAAACGAGAAGAAGATCAATCAACTAGGTCAAGAATGACAAGTTACTTGTGTTTCATACAGGATCGATCCTCCTCGTCACTGATTAGTCATTGGGCCTTGTTTCCTTCTGTTTGTAATTTCCTTATGTTATTTTGTGTACTGCATTGAACTTTGTTTGTTCCTGAATGTTAATTTTAACGAAATGAGCATTACATATTTGAATCAATTCATTTACATCCACTGTGTTTATCTTTATGTTTTATCTTTCTAAAAAACAAAAAAATATATCTCTTGTTCGCTTTCTTTTGTTTATGCAAAGATTGGAGGGAGGATGATGAAAACAAAATACTCAAATCGTTGAATTGTATGCTTTCAAATAAAACTTTGCTGATGATGTACAGGCATTGTTTCAATCCTCAAACACTGGAGAAATAAGGAAGTTAACCCCTAGTCAACCCCTTTGAGCCTGGAAGTTGGTGTTTCTTTCTATATGAAAATAACCCACAATTTTAACCTGGGGCAGGGTAGTTCTCAGTTAATTTGTTTGTGCATTCAATTCAAGAGAATCATTAAGTACATCTTCCCATAAGGGTTTCAATCAATGGTGACTAAGATGATTATCATTAATCATTATCAAGGCAATCACTATCCTTCCAATATCAAAAAAGAATTCAATAGAAAAGCCCGCTAAGTCAAAACCTACGAAGGAGACTTAGGCAAAATTGGGGCATCCCGCTGGCTGTAATCTCAAATGAAACAGTTCAGGCAAAAGTTAGGGATATAAAGCAAAAAAAGAGAAGTCAATAAGTTCTTTGAACAACAATAAAACGTTGTGACTATCAAAAGGAAGGAGTGACTGCCACCTCAAAGAACTCCCTTGGCTTGTGAACCATCGTCACATGAATGGGTGCAATTCCAAAAGCCTTTTGGAACCTGAATGCATAGTTGATTTAACTGAACGTAGGACTGAAGTTCATCACGAAGAATGGGATGGGTACAAATATACTTTGAGCCTATATCCTTTGTTTTTGAAACCGTGAACCAAGCCACGTTACAACCTTCAAAAGACCTAATTGAAGCAAGGTTTATTTTGAAAGCATACTACAACAAGGTTGCGTTAACCTGACTCCTAAAGATCTTTGCAAATATTTTTGTTTTACCATACCTTTTATTCATCACTTCGAGTGTCTATGCCATCGTGTGTGGGATTTTGATTCATTTTCTTTACATCAATAACATCATTCCAATAATGATCTTGATTTCAAAATATGCTTTGAACATTGCATTAAAATTACCATTTTTGAATGAACATTTCATTTGCAAGTACTTATCTTTCAAGGAAGTTCAAACAACCAAGAAACTTGATCAGTGATCCTATCAGGGGCACGCTACTTCAAGATCCTGTTATTCAAGATTTATACTGGGGCAAATGTTCTCGACGCTCATTTCAAGAACTGAAGCAACGATCAGTTAACAATCAGTCAGTGAGGGGCATTCTTCTTCAGCGGTCCCCAAGCAGTTTATCAGTCCTTCTAAAAAGGATAATCCGTGTGATATAACAGAGATGACAATGTTCTTGTGTTGAGGAATCAGAGTTCCGATCTACCCTCACAAAAGAGTCTACCTCAGATATCATAGCTAATCCCATCGCATTCATCATTCATATATCATGCATTGAAAAAATTTCATACACCATGCATACTCATATGGATTCTTCTAGGTCTGTTTGTTTTAACATCTTACCTTATGGTTTAAGTCCAACTTACGTGGCATTTGTCAAACTTCTCTTCAATCATGTTTTACCTTGATTGTCCTTTGTCATTTTTCAATCATGTTTTACCTTGATTCTCTTTGGTGTTCTTCAATCATGTTTTACCTTGATTGTCATTTAATACAGCCTCGTTCATGTTTTATCTTGAACATCTCAGATGTTCTCCTCCTAAAGTTCAACCATGCTTTACCCTGACCGCCTTTGTAGCTTGTCTTTCCTCTACGATTTCATTCAAGTTTTACTCCTGATTACCTTTGATGTGATTGCATGTTTCAAATTTTATTCCCCACAGAATTCAGAGTGTCTCATATCATATTGCATTCAAAAAAGGTTCCATTGCATTCATGTCATAAGCATTGTCGCGGCGATCTTAGGACAAAAATTGTGTACTTTGTATTTAAGTCTCTTCACATCTTCGATAGAAGAAACTTAAATAGGGGCATCTGTTGCACCCCAATTTTTGACCTAGTCTTTTTTTTACTATTTTTCACAATTTCATTTGAATCGTTTGTGTTGACTGTGTTCTGATTAATAATTGATTGTTCGTGAAGTTCATTGGCCCAGTCGATTTGTTAATCTCGTCACATCTAAGTTGTGATCGACTTTTGCACCTTACATATTTGATTTTTTTTTTTTGTATCATGTGTTGATTAAGTTAATAGTCAAGTTGGTTATTATTGAAATAAATATTTCTTTTAATAATTAAATTCATTATTAACTAAATTAGCACTTTGTAAATAACATTTAATTTCTTTTTTTATCTTTTAATTAAAGTTGCATCCAAAGCAAGCTTTTTATTTATTTTTACATTATAGTACAAATTATGTTTTGTTTTTCTTTTTTAATAATAGTTATATTTTAAATTTTATTATTATTATTATTATTTTGATTGGCAATAGAATATGCAAAAAGGCTTTGTGTGTTTTGGCCCAATTTATTCTCTTCTATAAGGTCCATTTACATTTTTTTTTTTTTTACACTAAAAGAAAACAAAAAAATAATAATATATTTTGTCTTCACTTCTTGCTCTATCCCACGCCTCTGCCTTCACCAACAGCACTCTGCATATTTGTACCATCATTTGTCAAGCCTGCCCTGAACCAACACTACACTCCAAAAACTCTGCACCCTTGCTGCACACAGCATGCCAAACATTGCATAGAAATGGTAGAACAAATCCCTGCATCAAGAAGATATCAAAATCAGTAGCTATAATAGTTCAAATCCTCACCAAACTTTCCCCCCAAAACCATCTCAATTCTTCTATAAAAAACAACTCAGTAACACCATAAAGAGGGGGGAACGATTCACAAAAAACTTATGCCCTTCAAACACCTTCAAACCTATAGCCGAAAATCATCCCCTCAAACCAAACTCTGCCCAGAATAACTCCCTGTGCATACCACACACATCAACCGAAACACTCTCAACAACCAACTCACCTTCTACTCAATCACCTCTCACAATCTTTCCTCAATCTTTCCTCATGCTCACAGATACAGACCGAAAAATCTCACACATAAACCTCTGCAAAAATGAAACATCATAATTTCTCAACACACCTTACAAACAATTCCTTCCTTCTGTTCATAATCTCACAAACTTCAACCTCAACCTAAAAAAACGACAACAGCCACGAAACCTTGCCTCAGATATACTCTCTCACGAGAGTCTCGCGCTCAAAATCCCACAAGCAAAACCAAACTCAGCCAAAACTCATAATCACAACAACCACACAGAGAATCGAGTGAGAACCGAGAGAGGCGGAGAGCGAGAGCTTTTCGTAAGTTGTTGCTGTTTGTTCACGTACAGATAGAGAGAGGAAGAAGATGAGAACACGTTTGAGCGTGTTTCTGTTTTAGGGTTTTCAAAACCCAATTCTCATTTAGTTAGGGGGCACCGGATCCGGTTCAACCCGGACCGACCCTGTTTGTTTTTTTTATATAAATATCTTGTTGTCTCTTGGGCCTCACACCCTCTTATCCTTTTAACACCTCCTGGCCCAATGGTTTCTTTTTTTAGTTTTTTTTTATAAATGGTTTTCTTTATTCATTTTTAAAGTTTTATTTATATAATACTAAAATCACAAAAAATGTTTATTATTTGTTTTATTTTACTATATTTATTAAAAGACAAAAATAAAATATGTATTCTTTTGTACATATAGAATTTATTTTCAAATATTTAAAAATGATAAAAAAATAATCTTTAAATCGAATCGTGTTTCGAGTCTTAATGGATGAATCAAGGAGGGTTCGTACGTACTTGTACGATTTGTCCTAAAAGTATTTGAATGATGGCCGTTAAGCTTTTATTCGATTACTTTGATTCCATTAAAGGCTCCATAAAATTCGATGCAATTCACCTTTCTTTTTCACAAAATGCTTTCTTTTAAACAATCAAATTATTTTAGTCTATAATGGAAAGAAGAGTTTGTACGTACTTGTACAATTTGTTCTTTAAACATTCAGGCGATGGCCGTTAAGCCTTTGTTTGGATGTTTAAAACTCCATTAAAAGACTTCTAAAAACCCGATTTAGCAAATACTCTTTCAAGTATTTTAAGCGATGGCCGTTAAGCTTTTGTTTAAATACTTGAATCCAATTTAAAAATACTTCAAACTCAATCCATTTCTTTTACAAAACAATTTCAAACTCATCAAATCATCTTCATCACCTACGAGGAGGTTGTACGTACTTGTACAATTTTCTCTTTCAAACATTTGGGCGATGGCCGTTAAGCTTTTGTTTAAATGTTTGATTTCTCTTAACAAACAACTTTCAATTCATTCACACCCTTTTACATTCTAAAACACTTTTTTTCATAAAACGAGACACTTATTCAATTTCAATACGAACATACTTCCACATGTGAAGATCTAACATCTTCCACTCGAATGCGATGATGGCCAAAATCATGTCTTATCTTGATTTAGTCATCCATTCTTGTAGTGATATCACATCCATGTGCGCGTAGTATTTCCATTTGAAAGCGATCGAGTACCTCTCGCTAAAATCAACCAACAAACATTTCGTAGTTAGCCCGAACTACGATTGCTCTGACTTTCCCATTGCACTAGGGAATACGTAGGCACAAGATGCAAATGTCTTGGCGAGCACAATAATAAAAAACCATTTTTTTTGTTTCTTCCTTCTTTCCAACCTAATAAATAAATGCAAATAGATATAAGCTAACAATTGATTACAAGAATAACTAAATGGGTCCCATCGAGTACGATGGAGGTGAGGGGTGCTAATACCTTCCCCTTGCTTAACCGACTCCCGAACCCTAATTTGGTTGCGATGACCATCTTATCCGTGTTCTTTTTATTTGTGGGTTTTATCGATATTTTCCCTTTCCTTCTTGGAATAAATAAAGTTCGGTGGCGACTCTGTTGTACTTCGAATGCGCGGAAAACGCGTCGAGTCATATTTTTACCGCTACAGAAAGTGGCGACTCTGCTGGGGATTATCCTAAGAGAGTCAACCCTAGTTTAGTTTTTCTTGTATTTTTGTTAGCTTTATTTATTTGCTTATTTATTTCCTTTATTGTTTGATTTCTTATTGTATGGTTGGAATATCTTGATTTTTGGCACTTTGTGGACAAAGCTCTACACCCGAGCTCAAGAAACACATAAGATAAGATGGTGGTTTAGTATTAAACTTGCTTGACGTAGTGTCAAGTGGGAGATACTAATACCCCGCCTAGAGTAGGTCTTTTGAGAAGATGTCTTTGGTTAAGTAAGTTATTTACTTGAGCGATGATGTTTTCAATTTGGATCGTTAACTCTAGGGACCTTTAGAAAAACCCTTGAACCATGACTTTTAGGAAATGGTGGTTTTCGCGCCCAACTTGCGTAACGTAACTATTACCGTGGGTAAGTGCGAGAACCACACTCAGAATAGGCTTCATTTGAAAACATGGTTGTGTGGGAAGTTATTTGCTAGATGATCAAGTTTTCAAAAAGAGCTCGTAACTCTGAGAACCGTGTCTAGAACCTTGTTCGAAAGAACCTTAGAACTATCCTATTGTGTGCCACTTTGTGCTGAGAAATCGGAAATTTTCTGTTCCATGTGATTTGAAATTCATTACATGTAAACCATACATGACATGACATGGCATACATCTTTCCATAAAAATAACAAAAATTTCATGCATTCATATTCATACATTCAAGTTGTCATCGTCTGTCTCCATCTTCACAGTTGTTTATCCACTGTCAAACTGGTTCCTCAACACTTGGGACTGGAATTATGTTTCAGTAAACTATGGAAGAGCTTAAACGAGAAGAAGATCAATCAACTAGGTCAAGAATGACAAGTTACTTGTGTTTCATACAGGATCGATCCTCCTCGTCACTGATTAGTCATTGGGCCTTGTTTCCTTCTGTTTGTAATTTCCTTATGTTATTTTGTGTACTGCATTGAACTTTGTTTGTTCCTGAATGTTAATTTTAACGAAATGAGCATTACATATTTGAATCAATTCATTTACATCCACTGTGTTTATCTTTATGTTTTATCTTTCTAAAAAACAAAAAAATATATCTCTTGTTCGCTTTCTTTTGTTTATGCAAAGATTGGAGGGAGGATGATGAAAACAAAATACTCAAATCGTTGAATTGTATGCTTTCAAATAAAACTTTGCTGATGATGTACAGGCATTGTTTCAATCCTCAAACACTGGAGAAATAAGGAAGTTAACCCCTAGTCAACCCCTTTGAGCCTGGAAGTTGGTGTTTCTTTCTATATGAAAATAACCCACAATTTTAACCTGGGGCAGGGTAGTTCTCAGTTAATTTGTTTGTGCATTCAATTCAAGAGAATCATTAAGTACATCTTCCCATAAGGGTTTCAATCAATGGTGACTAAGATGATTATCATTAATCATTATCAAGGCAATCACTATCCTTCCAATATCAAAAAAGAATTCAATAGAAAAGCCCGCTAAGTCAAAACCTACGAAGGAGACTTAGGCAAAATTGGGGCATCCCGCTGGCTGTAATCTCAAATGAAACAGTTCAGGCAAAAGTTAGGGATATAAAGCAAAAAAAGAGAAGTCAATAAGTTCTTTGAACAACAATAAAACGTTGTGACTATCAAAAGGAAGGAGTGACTGCCACCTCAAAGAACTCCCTTGGCTTGTGAACCATCGTCACATGAATGGGTGCAATTCCAAAAGCCTTTTGGAACCTGAATGCATAGTTGATTTAACTGAACGTAGGACTGAAGTTCATCACGAAGAATGGGATGGGTACAAATATACTTTGAGCCTATATCCTTTGTTTTTGAAACCGTGAACCAAGCCACGTTACAACCTTCAAAAGACCTAATTGAAGCAAGGTTTATTTTGAAAGCATACTACAACAAGGTTGCGTTAACCTGACTCCTAAAGATCTTTGCAAATATTTTTGTTTTACCATACCTTTTATTCATCACTTCGAGTGTCTATGCCATCGTGTGTGGGATTTTGATTCATTTTCTTTACATCAATAACATCATTCCAATAATGATCTTGATTTCAAAATATGCTTTGAACATTGCATTAAAATTACCATTTTTGAATGAACATTTCATTTGCAAGTACTTATCTTTCAAGGAAGTTCAAACAACCAAGAAACTTGATCAGTGATCCTATCAGGGGCACGCTACTTCAAGATCCTGTTATTCAAGATTTATACTGGGGCAAATGTTCTCGACGCTCATTTCAAGAACTGAAGCAACGATCAGTTAACAATCAGTCAGTGAGGGGCATTCTTCTTCAGCGGTCCCCAAGCAGTTTATCAGTCCTTCTAAAAAGGATAATCCGTGTGATATAACAGAGATGACAATGTTCTTGTGTTGAGGAATCAGAGTTCCGATCTACCCTCACAAAAGAGTCTACCTCAGATATCATAGCTAATCCCATCGCATTCATCATTCATATATCATGCATTGAAAAAATTTCATACACCATGCATACTCATATGGATTCTTCTAGGTCTGTTTGTTTTAACATCTTACCTTATGGTTTAAGTCCAACTTACGTGGCATTTGTCAAACTTCTCTTCAATCATGTTTTACCTTGATTGTCCTTTGTCATTTTTCAATCATGTTTTACCTTGATTCTCTTTGGTGTTCTTCAATCATGTTTTACCTTGATTGTCATTTAATACAGCCTCGTTCATGTTTTATCTTGAACATCTCAGATGTTCTCCTCCTAAAGTTCAACCATGCTTTACCCTGACCGCCTTTGTAGCTTGTCTTTCCTCTACGATTTCATTCAAGTTTTACTCCTGATTACCTTTGATGTGATTGCATGTTTCAAATTTTATTCCCCACAGAATTCAGAGTGTCTCATATCATATTGCATTCAAAAAAGGTTCCATTGCATTCATGTCATAAGCATTGTCGCGGCGATCTTAGGACAAAAATTGTGTACTTTGTATTTAAGTCTCTTCACATCTTCGATAGAAGAAACTTAAATAGGGGCATCTGTTGCACCCCAATTTTTGACCTAGTCTTTTTTTTACTATTTTTCACAATTTCATTTGAATCGTTTGTGTTGACTGTGTTCTGATTAATAATTGATTGTTCGTGAAGTTCATTGGCCCAGTCGATTTGTTAATCTCGTCACATCTAAGTTGTGATCGACTTTTGCACCTTACATATTTGATTTTTTTTTTTTGTATCATGTGTTGATTAAGTTAATAGTCAAGTTGGTTATTATTGAAATAAATATTTCTTTTAATAATTAAATTCATTATTAACTAAATTAGCACTTTGTAAATAACATTTAATTTCTTTTTTTATCTTTTAATTAAAGTTGCATCCAAAGCAAGCTTTTTATTTATTTTTACATTATAGTACAAATTATGTTTTGTTTTTCTTTTTTAATAATAGTTATATTTTAAATTTTATTATTATTATTATTATTTTGATTGGCAATAGAATATGCAAAAAGGCTTTGTGTGTTTTGGCCCAATTTATTCTCTTCTATAAGGTCCATTTACATTTTTTTTTTTTTTTACACTAAAAGAAAACAAAAAAATAATAATATATTTTGTCTTCACTTCTTGCTCTATCCCACGCCTCTGCCTTCACCAACGGCACTCTGCATATTTGTACCATCATTTGTCAAGCCTGCCCTGAACCAACACTACACTCCAAAAACTCTGCACCCTTGCTGCACACAGCATGCCAAACATTGCATAGAAATGGTAGAACAAATCCCTGCATCAAGAAGATATCAAAATCAGTAGCTATAATAGTTCAAATCCTCACCAAACTTTCCCCCCAAAACCATCTCAATTCTTCTATAAAAAACAACTCAGTAACACCATAAAGAGGGGGGAACGATTCACAAAAAACTTATGCCCTTCAAACACCTTCAAACCTATAGCCGAAAATCATCCCCTCAAACCAAACTCTGCCCAGAATAACTCCCTGTGCATACCACACACATCAACCGAAACACTCTCAACAACCAACTCACCTTCTACTCAATCACCTCTCACAATCTTTCCTCAATCTTTCCTCATGCTCACAGATACAGACCGAAAAATCTCACACATAAACCTCTGCAAAAATGAAACATCATAATTTCTCAACACACCTTACAAACAATTCCTTCCTTCTGTTCATAATCTCACAAACTTCAACCTCAACCTAAAAAAACGACAACAGCCACGAAACCTTGCCTCAGATATACTCTCTCACGAGAGTCTCGCGCTCAAAATCCCACAAGCAAAACCAAACTCAGCCAAAACTCATAATCACAACAACCACACAGAGAATCGAGTGAGAACCGAGAGAGGCGGAGAGCGAGAGCTTTTCGTAAGTTGTTGCTGTTTGTTCACGTACAGATAGAGAGAGGAAGAAGATGAGAACACGTTTGAGCGTGTTTCTGTTTTAGGGTTTTCAAAACCCAATTCTCATTTAGTTAGGGGGCACCGGATCCGGTTCAACCCGGACCGACCCTGTTTGTTTTTTTTATATAAATATCTTGTTGTCTCTTGGGCCTCACACCCTCTTATCCTTTTAACACCTCCTGGCCCAATGGTTTCTTTTTTTAGTTTTTTTTTATAAATGGTTTTCTTTATTCATTTTTAAAGTTTTATTTATATAATACTAAAATCACAAAAAATGTTTATTATTTGTTTTATTTTACTATATTTATTAAAAGACAAAAATAAAATATGTATTCTTTTGTACATATAGAATTTATTTTCAAATATTTAAAAATGATAAAAAAATAATCTTTAAATCGAATCGTGTTTCGAGTCTTAATGGATGAATCAAGGAGGGTTCGTACGTACTTGTACGATTTGTCCTAAAAGTATTTGAATGATGGCCGTTAAGCTTTTATTCGATTACTTTGATTCCATTAAAGGCTCCATAAAATTCGATGCAATTCACCTTTCTTTTTCACAAAATGCTTTCTTTTAAACAATCAAATTATTTTAGTCTATAATGGAAAGAAGAGTTTGTACGTACTTGTACAATTTGTTCTTTAAACATTCAGGCGATGGCCGTTAAGCCTTTGTTTGGATGTTTAAAACTCCATTAAAAGACTTCTAAAAACCCGATTTAGCAAATACTCTTTCAAGTATTTTAAGCGATGGCCGTTAAGCTTTTGTTTAAATACTTGAATCCAATTTAAAAATACTTCAAACTCAATCCATTTCTTTTACAAAACAATTTCAAACTCATCAAATCATCTTCATCACCTACGAGGAGGTTGTACGTACTTGTACAATTTTCTCTTTCAAACATTTGGGCGATGGCCGTTAAGCTTTTGTTTAAATGTTTGATTTCTCTTAACAAACAACTTTCAATTCATTCACACCCTTTTACATTCTAAAACACTTTTTTTCATAAAACGAGACACTTATTCAATTTCAATACGAACATACTTCCACATGTGAAGATCTAACATCTTCCACTCGAATGCGATGATGGCCAAAATCATGTCTTATCTTGATTTAGTCATCCATTCTTGTAGTGATATCACATCCATGTGCGCGTAGTATTTCCATTTGAAAGCGATCGAGTACCTCTCGCTAAAATCAACCAACAAACATTTCGTAGTTAGCCCGAACTACGATTGCTCTGACTTTCCCATTGCACTAGGGAATACGTAGGCACAAGATGCAAATGTCTTGGCGAGCACAATAATAAAAAACCATTTTTTTTGTTTCTTCCTTCTTTCCAACCTAATAAATAAATGCAAATAGATATAAGCTAACAATTGATTACAAGAATAACTAAATGGGTCCCATCGAGTACGATGGAGGTGAGGGGTGCTAATACCTTCCCCTTGCTTAACCGACTCCCGAACCCTAATTTGGTTGCGATGACCATCTTATCCGTGTTCTTTTTATTTGTGGGTTTTATCGATATTTTCCCTTTCCTTCTTGGAATAAATAAAGTTCGGTGGCGACTCTGTTGTACTTCGAATGCGCGGAAAACGCGTCGAGTCACATTTTTACCGCTACAATTGTTAGCTTATTATATACTTGCGTTCTAATTACTATATGGACAAGAAAGAAACGGGATTTGGGTTTTTTATTATTGTGCTCGCCAAGACATTTGAATCTTGTGCCTACATATCTTCGATGGAAGAATCAGAGCGATTGTAGTTCGAAAGGAACTACGAATTTGTTGGTAGATTTTGATGGGTCTAATCGCACATGGGCGGGAAGACGAGTTTTTGAATGTGGTTCGCACTTGGGCGAGATTTGCACTTGGGCAAAGAAAAGATAAGTTTGAAATAGGTGTTTTATGAAAAAGTGGAATTCGAGTACGTAAACAATGGCTTAACGGCCATCGCCTAAATGCTTGAAAGAGCAACTTGTACAAGTACGTACAAACCCCTCTTGGGTGGTGAAAGAGATTGAAACGACTCGAGTTTTTGAGGAGTCCTTAATGAGATACAAACATTCAAACAAAGGCTTAACGGCCATCGCCTAAATGTTTTTTAGAACAACTTGTACAAGTACGTACAAACCCTTCTAATTTCATTCATTGTAGACTCAACTCAATTCGATTGTAAAAAGCGTTTTGATTAAAAAAAGGAACTTGGTATTGGCCAAAATTTATTATGAAAGGATTCGCACTTGGGCGAGGAAAAGAACAATTTGATGAGTTGAGATTATTTTTAGAGTTTTTGTAAAAAAGGAAGAGGCGGATCGAGTTTGAATGAGTCCTTAATGGAATCTAAGCATTCAAACAAAGGCTTAACGGCCATCGCCCAAATGCTTTAGAACAACTTGTACAAGTACGTACAAACCCTTCTTTTCATCCATTAATGACAAAACTCAATTCGATTATTAAAAGCAATTTTGAAATTTTTGTTTGTGACAAAATAAGTTTGAAAAAGATACTTGGTGTTGACCAAAATTTATTGAAAATTATTTAAATGAGAAAACGAGATTAATTTGGAAAAAAGACTTGGCATTGAGTCAAAGTTTATTTAAAAATCCTAATCATACATCTAAAGAAAATATTCCGGTCCTTTTATGAGATGAAAATGCATTTTTTAGATTTTTATATAAAAAAAAAATAAATAATCAAAAGATGAAAAATAAAAATCAAAACGAATATTAAAATAAATAAATAAATAAAAATTGAGATAGGCTATAGCAATGGCATAAGGCCCGTTCAAATTTATAAGCACCAGGGGTGTGCTGAAACTGATTGGTGGTGAAGTGAAGACAAACTTAGGCCCATGTCACAG
Source organism: Vicia villosa (assembly GCF_029867415.1). Classification (NCBI taxonomy): domain Eukaryota; kingdom Viridiplantae; phylum Streptophyta; class Magnoliopsida; order Fabales; family Fabaceae; genus Vicia; species Vicia villosa. The sequence continues at coordinate 87,152,708 of NC_081182.1, forward strand.
GCCCAGTTCGGATTTTAAGTGGAGAGGAAACAAGAAAATGGGTCAGACCGGGTCAATGAACCCGAGACCCTTTAAACTTGCAGAACCGGGTTGGAGCAAACCCTGGTTACTCTATTTTCCACACACGATATCCTCTGATTTCTCTGGGAACGAGAACAACAACAACAAGGATACCTGAACCCTCCACCTCTCTCGATATCTATCTCTCGCGATTCTATCTCTCTGTTCCGATATCGAAGACAACACAACCACGAAAAAATGTTGAATCTCTCGCCTCTGCGCTCTCGATGGATCAGTTCTTCAGAACAAACACAAACACGTTCATTCAAATACCCTATTCCCACATGAACCCTAAATCCCCCATAGTTTATGTTCAGAGATTTACATGGTGATTTCAATGTACAAAGAGGAAGCAAAAAATGTAAAATCAATAGAAAAAAAACGGCAATGAGACGAAACCTAGGTACGTTCTTCTCAGATTCTTCTTCTCTTCGTCTACTCGCTTCTGGATCTCTGTGCGTCGCCCGGATCTTCTTCTGTCTTTGAGGGCTTCTTCGATCCGGAATATGTTGTGCGTGTTATTGCGTTGGATTTGCGGTTTTGGCTTGAGTGTGTGTTTGAGAGGTGTTGGTTCTGAGGGGTGAGTGAAAGTGAGCTTCAGATGTTCAAGAAAACAATGAAGGCGTGGTTTAGTTTGGGATTTGGCATGAGTTACAGTTTTGGAGGTGAATGAAAGAAGGCATATTGTATGAACTATGAATATATGGTTGAGCTGAACGTGTTTATGCAGATATATATTGGAGGAAGTTTGAGTCAAGTTTTGAGCAGAGTGACAATATCATTTTCTTCCCCCTTTTGTTGTGCTGATTGTTGTTGTTTATATAGAGTAGAGGATTAGGGTTTGGATGAGAACTTGAGATGAAAATTTGGGGGGAAAACCGGGAGAGCATTTGAACACTTTGGGTGCTCTGTTAAGTTGCTTTTTCTTGATGCAGGTTTTGGTTTAACTAGAATGGTGAAACTTTTGGACAGTTGCTGCAGGTTTGTGGAGCAGAGTTTTTTTTCTTGTTGTTTTGTGCAGGGTCTTGGCTTAGTATAGCAGAGTGGTGAAGAGGTGGAGCAGCAACTGCAGTTTTTGGACTCTTTTGACATTGCCAAGCTGGTGGTGATGGTCCATCCGTTTCTGTCTTTGAAGAACCAACAACAAACAATTTTTGTTTGTCTTGTAATTGTATAATGGGTCTATTGTGTGTTTTTTTTTTTGTAATGGGCCCATTGTGGTTTTCTCAATAATAAATTAAAAAAAAGATGGTAACAAATATATTTATGCATGAATTATGTGGCCCTCTCTTTAAACTCTAATTTAAAATGATGAAACAATTAAATAACAATTTAATTATTAAACCAATTTAAATAGAATTTTTTAAGAAAAGCAAATTAATTTATTAAAAGGTAAATGACAACAAGATAAAAACAATAATAAAAAATGACTTCAACATGTAAGAAAACAAAATAAAAGATGACTAGGATGCAAAAATTAAAATGATTATTAATTGAAATGATGAGGAATGCATCGCGAATTTCATACTGATTTGAATTGCGACATGCGGAGTGGAAACTTATTGTAGACGCAGACGAATTGATCAATGCTAATGTGAGTGAATCAGATGAAAAAAACTTAGGTCAAACTTTAGGGTGCGACAGACGTTATTTTTGGTGTTTTGCTCAATTTTGATTTCAAAGAATATATAAACACTTCATTAAGTCTTGTTTCGCAAATGGAAAAAGAGAGTGCAAATCCCTTGTTTTTTTACTAATGCTGAATTTTCGACTTATTTTCATGTACGGTGCGAGAAGAAACCACAAGGTCATCACTTTTGGTGCGAAATCCTGACGCGAATCCTGAAACAAAAATGTAGACTAAGAAATTTATGATGATGTGCCAAAAGAATCAACCCATTACAATAAAAATCGAAGGAGTTATGAATTTTTGAATGACGAGAAACTTTGGCTCAGACACCCTCTTTTTGGCTTGTGCCAAATTTTCAACTTATTTTCGTACACACATTTGGAAGCGAGCCATAAACTGAATTCTTCGGTGCAAAATCCAAACTTGTCACCTGAAGGAAAATTGTAGATGACTAGATTTTTAAAATTCTGCCCTTAGAACCGTCCCAATCCGATAAAAATTGAGAGTTATGATTTTTGCAATATCGAGACGCAGCGGATTAAGAATATGGTTCAGCATACAGTTTCTACCGTATTTTTGCAATTCTGGAATTTTTGGTGAGGAATTTGCTCTCGACCCGGACAGATGAACAAAAGGGGGTGTCAAGGAGAACCATTTGCAAAAAGAACCACTCAAAATGTTGAACGATGCAAAAGTTATGAATTTTTTAACATCCAAAGGACAAGAGTTCAACATAACATTTCCATTGTATTTTCACTGTACGGCTTCAGGGTAATCGTACATTTTGAGATCTTCCTCAAAGAATCAGTTATTGACCCGGACATATGAGATGTAGAGAATGTCCAGACGATTCTAACGGCTGAAGAACCAATCCAAAACAATTTTCCAGACAGAAGTTGCGAATTTTGAACTCGCACCGTAAAAAACTGATTTTTTTTATCTGAATTGTCTCAAAGGAACTGAAACGCTTGATTTCTTCTGCAATCTGGAACATGTTGAAACACATGAGAGCTTGGCATGACAAGGACTTGATGAGTCACTGGTTAAATAACCCGGATGAACGTCTCAAACGCATTTCAACCCCGAAAACCTGAGTTGATGCTTTACCGTCTGAAGAAACAACATAATCAAATTTCATCGTTGTAGACGCTTTGACTGCTGAAAGCCCTGATGTTTCTCGAGTCGATAAAAAGAACAAAGATAATAGATCCTCCTTGTATTTAGTGGCGAGACAAACATCTTTTATGGCTTGACGAAGCCACTGAGTACTAAAGAACCCTAATCTCATGTCAAATTATTGATTAATGACTGTGTGAGTATTAGATAACCTAATGGCGAGATGCACATGAATGCAAAGCTTAAGCCAGTTAGAAATAAATTAGGAGGGAAATTTTTTTGGTGCAACACTTGGTAGTGGAATATGGTGTGGTACGACCATAATAAATCATGGAATAGATTCACCCACAGGCATTTGGCGTCATCAAGTTTCTTCTTGAATTCCTTAAGAATTACTTTGTTTTCCTACTCAACTTGACCGTTAGCTTGAGAGCCCCACAGACACAAATTTTATCTACACGCCCAAGTCTTTAGAAAAGTCAATGGCCATGGTGCTAGTGAGTTGGATCCCATTGTCGGAGACAATGACTTCGGGGAGTCCGTATCTACATATTATCTTATCCATGTAGAAACATTGCATTATTTCTGCCATGAACTTCACCATTACCTATGCTTCTATTCGTTTGGTGAAATAATCGACTCCCATTATCTGGAATTTCAATTGACTCGACGCCAGGGGAATGGGCCTAGGGTCCATGCCCTATTGGTAGAAGGAACAGGATGAGGTCATCTACTGGAGAAGTTTTGTCGGGGCGTGGTGAAGTGATGCATGTTACTCGCAAGTATTTGAACCGCGTCAGAGTAATATACAAGATTATCAATCCCATAGAGACCAATCGTCAATCTTTCAACTCTATTGCTAAGGTGCTTATCTAAGACAGATCGATTTAGTTGAGATGTGTGCAGTGCAGGAAAATAAAGTGATAAAATAAATGCAAATGAAAGATAGGCTCAAATGTAATTCACATTTATCAAACAATGTTCCAGTTGTATCCAGATAGAACTACTTGTGGGGCAATATTTTCTACTTATAGAAAGGAATAATTTAACAGGAACTTGTCGCTTTCGCGTACTAAGAGTCGAGTTTACTCTTTAATTCAATCCTTTTATTGTCACTTATAAAAGGTGTTTCAAACCTTAAAGAAACAAACCTATTTTTAAGAAATTAGTTACTTAACTTAGTAAAAAAATGATTTTAACCTGGAAAGATTAACTTAAAGAGATTCTAGGCTTTAGGTCAAGAATCAGATTTCAAATCTATAAACGCGTCCGTAAACAGTTTTAAAATCGTTTTCTAAACATGTTAAAAAACCCTAATCAACTAGACAAAACGCTTTCGCCCTTTTTGTTTAGTCAAAAACTAATCAAGCTTAATCTTTAGAATGGACGGCTTTCGATCTTACCCATGAAAAAGTTAAGTACATAAAACTTGAATTAAAAGTTAAAACATCCCCAACAGTTTTTCTATTAATACAACATTTGGAACACTATCATGACAATGATTCTTACATTGTTACCTTTAAAAGTTTAGCCAGACATGGAAATAAAGTTAAACATATAAAAGCGGTTGGACATGGCAATAAGCAAGGCAGGAAATAAAGTAATGTAAAGCAAGGAGATTAAATAAAGTAAAGCATGTTGTCCTACCCCAAATTTGTCCGGACTTTTTCATTATGGGTAGTTTTCATTAGCACTTCTTACATGAATATTTGAATTGGCCTAGTGGGTAATAAATAGAGTGAGTAATAAATGGAGAGTTAGAAATGTGAGTGTAAAAGGACATGAGTTCGAAATCCCTCCTCCATCATTTTATTTTGTTTTTCTTTTTCACCTTCATTGTTTTTCATCTTTAAAATTTTAAAAGTCTTCATTGTTATTACTAACATTAATATAATCATTTAATACTAATCTTATTAGAGTCATTTAGTGTTATTTTAGTATCGTTATAAAAAAATAAAGCCTTTCTTTTTTCTTTGTTTTATAGTTTTAGTCATTATCATTATTGTTATTCAAAAAAGTCCATTTTTGTATCTCCATCAAGGTTGTCAGAATCGAGTTTTTACCTTGACTCGTTTTACCTAGGTAAAATCGAAACGTAAAATCATAGAGTTTACCTCATAATAAAAGTATATTAAATTTATATATACGATATATATACTTATATAATATTCTAAATGCATTAATTATTTAAAATTTTAACTTAATTATAAAGCAAAATATACAAAATATACTATATCATCATAATAAAGTGTAATATTCACAAACTTGTATCAAACTACACAAATTGTCCATCAAATCATAAAATGTAACATCCAAATGATTACAAAAAAACAATAGTTTCACAATTTTTTCAAGTTCAAAAAAACAATATCTTTTCATCTTCATCTTCAACTTAATCGAAAGTTTAATCCTTCTACAACATCATCTTTATTAGAACATTCATATTCGACTTGATTAAATTCATCTCCAAATGTTAAAGATTCGTTAATATTATAATTAAGATGTGAATGTGAATAAAATTAAAAATTCATAGAGAAAATTTTATGGACCAAAATATAAAATGTGATTTATAAATTTTGACAAAAAAAAGTAAAATCAGGTCAAAGAGTAAAATCCAACGATTTTACATGATTTTACACGATTGCACCGATTTCAGAAAGATATAAATAAGTTAAAATCGTTTTGGAATACGATTTTACCTAAAAAGGTTTTTACCTGCGATTTAACACGAAATGTTGACATAAAAATGTGAAATCTATAGAGTTCAGGTTTTAAATCGAGATTTTAACAACCTTGATCTCCATTATTATTTGATTGGTCTTGTGATATAGTTAGTATCATCTTTATTGTAATTACTTTTATCACTATTTAACATTTAGTATTAGAATATATACGTGTTACTATTAATCTTAAGCACTTGTATCCAATCTTGCCTTTTGCAACGGAAAAAGAAAATAATCGAAGCTGTAAGACAAAAAAAAAAGAATTTGAATCCAAGCTTCCTAAATTAGCCAAAGCTCAATCAAGTTTCCTTTCCGATAATGGAAAGAATCAAAACCAAAGTGAAAGCACATCAATATGGATATCAATCCGAATACAAACAGAACCTAATCTTACCAAAATTACATTCTAAATCAAAACAAAGACAGCATATAACTTCAATCATCATAAACAATAATCAATCAAATTTAATCTTGGAGACCTAATAAGCCCTTATAAATACATATAAAAATTACATTAGAGGGGGAAGAAAATCATAGAAGATCTCTGCCTAAAAAGATCACATGCTTCCTCCAATTTTCTTTAATAAACCAATATCAGAACCCCTCCCAGTATCAGAAAAACCGATCCAAAACTTCATCACACCTTCAACTCATATCAAACAACACCAACTCTGTTGGGACTGTGTCAGTTATTTGTGGAACAAGTATTGACTTATTCATGTTTAGGGTTAATTGTTTGATTTTAATAAACCTATTCTTTAGTGGTAGGCAGATTTATTCTTCCTTAAAAATAGCCATAATATAAGTCGTGTAAATTATGGCTCCTTATTTTTCTCATTTGCAGTTTCTTTATGTACTGGCTATATATTAAGCCATTAACTCATTGAATAAATTAAGCTTTAAGAGCTACATCCTAAACTTATCAGTGGCATCAGAGCTCACATAAGGGCCTGAGTTTTAGAAATAACAAAGAGAGAAATTGAGTGAAACACAGGAGAGGAAGCGACAAACAAGCCATGGCTGACGGCAATAATCTTCTCAGTATTCCAAAGTTTGACGGAGACTATGATCACTGGTCCATGCTAATGGAAAACTTGTTGAGATCAAAGGAGTACTGGATCTTAGTGGAGCAAGGCTATGAAGAGCCTAAAACACAGGACTCACTCATGGGAACAGAACGTCGAACCTTGGAGGAGAAAAAGCTAAAGGACTTGAAGGCAAAGAATTATCTATTTCAATCTATTGACAAGAATATTTTGAAAACAATCACCAACAAAGGCACCTCCAAAGCACTCTGGGATTCAATGAAGCAAAAATATCAAGGGAATGCTCGTGTTCAACGAGCTCAACTCCAAAGGCTACGCCGGGATTTTGAAATTCTGGAAATGCAAAACGGTGAGTGCGTGAATGATTATATTTCTAGAGTCATGTTAATTGCAAATGACATGAGAGGAGCAAGAGATACCATGGAGGATAGACATATTGTTGAGAAGATTCTGCGTACACTGTCTGACAAATACAATTATATTGTATGCTCAATCGAAGAGTCCAAAGATATCAATAAGATGACAGTGGATGAACTGCACAGTTCATTGCTTGTACATGAATACAAGATAAAATGAAAGGAAGTGACCGAGCAAGCATTGAAGGTTACAGGAGACAACTCTGATTTACGAGCTGACGAACGCTTCGGTGACAGAGGAAGATGGCGTGGTGGATACAGAGGTAGAGGCAGAGGCAGAGGCAAAGCATTCAACAAATCCACAGTTGAGTGCTATCGATGTCACAAGCTGGGACATTTTCAGTATGAATGTCCCACTTATGCCAATTATGCAGAGCACACAGAGCTGGATGAAGGAGAAGAGATGTTGCTTATGTCATATGTGGAAATGCAAGGAGCCACACGAGATAATGTATGGTTTCTAGACTCCGGATGTAGCAATCACATGAGCGGAAACAAGAAATGGTTCGCTGAACTTGATCAATCATTTAGACACAGTGTTAAGTTGGGAAATGACTTCAAATTGGCTGTCATGGGAAAAGGCAACATCCGAATGAAAATCGATGGACGATTTGTGGTCATCACCGAGGTATTTTACATTCCCGAACTCAAATCTAATCTTCTTAGCATTGGTCAGCTTCAAGAAAGAAATCTATCCATACTAATTAAGAATGGCAGTTGTAGCATATATCATGATACTAGAGGCTTGATCATGCGGACTGTGATATCCGCAAATCGTATGTTTGTGCTTTTGGCATCTATTCCATCTGTCCCTGATAATATATCAAAAGCATCCTGTTTTAGTGCAACCTCTGAAAATGTAACAAGCTTATGGAATCAAAGGTTCGGTCATCTCAACATAAAAGGATTGCGGACTCTTACCTATAGGAAGATGGTTCAAGTCATGCCAATATTGAAGAATCAATCCAAGGTGTGCACCATATGCATGACAGGAAAACAGCGACGTGATCCCTTTCCAAAGACGAGCACTTGGAGAGCATCCAGACCTCTACAACTAATTAATTCAGACATATGTGGTGCAATTACTCCTGAATCTCACAGTAATAAAAGGTATATCATTACTTTTATAGATGATTATAGTTGGAAAATGTGGTCATACTTTCTACATGCGAAGTCCGAAGCTTTTGATACATTCAAAAGGTTCAAGTCATCAGTTGAGAAGGAAACAGGATACAGCGTAATCTGTTTGCGCACCAACAAAGGTGGAGAGTTCACTTCATCAGAGTTCAATGAATACTGTAGCACCAATGGAATCGCAAGACAACTCACTGCAGCATACTCACCACAACAAAACGGAGTTGCGGAAAGAAGAAACCGAACCTTGATGAATATGGTGAGATGTATGCTTGTAGCACGCGATGTTCCGAAGGAGTTTTGGCCAGAAGCAGCAAATCTGGCCACTCATGTTCTAAATAGATGCCCAACCTCATCCTTGCCAAACATGACACCTGAAGAAGCCTGGAAAGAGAAGAAACCATCAGTGGAACATCTCAAGGTGTTTGGATGCATAGGACACATTCATATTCCGTATGTCACGAGGAAGAAGTTGGATGAGAAGAGCATCAAGTGCGTGTATGTAGGAGTTAGTGAGGAGTCCAAAGCTTTCAGAATGTATGATCCAGAAACAAAGAAGATCATCATTAGTCGAGATGTAGTTTTTGATGAAATGGAAAAGTGGGATTGGAAGAAATCAAGAGAGACTAATTCTCCTGACCTTATGTGCGAAGAAAATGAAGAGAGTAAGGAGAGTGAAGATTCAGAAGATGAAAGAATCAATGTTCCTAAAAAGAGAAGAAGAAGGGGGCCCGTATGGATGAAAGACTATGACTCTGGAGCTGGATTGTCAGAAGAGGAAAAAGAAGGAGTGGAACAACTCACTCAGGAAATGCAACAGCTTGCTATGTTTGTGTCAAATGATCCCACCACCTTTGAGGAAGCAACCAAAAGTCAAGTATGGAGGGATGCAATGGAGTGTGAGATTGCATCAATTGAAAAGAATGGAACATGGGAACTAACAGAGCTGCCAACAGGAGCAAAGAAGATTGGTGTTAAATGGGTATTTAAGACCAAGATGAATGAAATAGGAGAAGTAGAGAAATACAAAGCTCGTCTTGTAGCGAAGGGTTATGCTCAACAAGCTGGAATTGATTACACCGAGGTATTTGCACCTGTGGCAAGATGGGATACAATTCGACTCACTTTGTCCATTGCAGCTAGTCGAGGATGGAAAGTTTATCAACTCGATGTCAAAAGTGAATTCCTACATGGAGAGATAATAGAGGAAGTGTATGTGGTACAAAAAAAGGGATATGAGGTGACAGGTGAAGAGGACAAAGTATATAAAGTAAAGAAAGCTCTCTACGGGCTTAAACAGGCCCCTCGGGCATGGTTCAGCAAGATAGAATCATACTTTGTCAATAAAGGCTTTGAACGAAGCACGAGTGATCACACTTTGTTTACAAAGAAGGAAGGGGGATGAGATGTTCTTATTGTGAATTTGTATGTGGACGACCTCATTTTTACAGGAAGCAGTGAGAAAATGTTCAAAGAATTCAAGAGCTCAATGAAAAGGGAATTTGAGATGACTGATCTAGGATGTATGAGATATTTTCTTGGTGTGGAAGCGACACAGAATTCAATTGGAATTTTTATTTGTCAAAGGAAGTATGCCAACGAAGTATTGGAAAGGTTCGGTTTACAAAATTGCTCATCTGTTACTAACCCAGTTATTCCAGGGTGTAAGCTCACAAAGGATGCTGGAGGGTTGAAGGTTAATGCTACCACATATAAGCAAATGGTGGGAAGTCTTATGTATTTAACTGCCACTAGGTCGGACCTGGTGTATGTTGTGAGTTTGGTTGCTCGTTTCATGGAAGCTCCAACAATTATGCATCAACAAGCTGTGAAGAGGGTTTTAGGCTACTTGAAAGGAACTACTGAATTGGGGCTGTTTTACAAAAGAGAAGGAGAAGAGAATTTGGTAGCTTTTTGTGACAGTGACTATGATGGAGACCTTGAAGACCGAAAGAGCACCTCAGGGTATGTTTTTAAGATGTTGAATGGATTAGTTGCTTGGAGTTCTAAGAAGCAGCCTATGGTGTCACTGTCCACTACCGAGGCCGAATTTATTTCTGCAGTAGCTTGTGCTGCTCAAAGCATTTGGATGATGCGTGTACTCGATAGTTTGGGGATTAAGCAAAGTAAGTGCATTATCTTCTGTGATAACAGTTCAACGATTAAACTTTCAAAGAATCCTGTTATGCACGTGTTAGCTGAAGATTTCGTTTTGTAGTATTTATCCTTCGAAGAAGTAGAAAATCGAAGGAAAGATGGTTACTGATGGCCATCCCTTAAAAATAAAAGAATGGCTACTGATGGTCATGCTTCGAGAGTAAAGATTTCTAAGTTCGCTATGAAGATAATGAATACTGAAAGCTAGTGAAAAGTATGTGTCTTCGGGGACTTAGACAAATTTATAAATATATTCAAGTATTACTACTTAGCGTGTTTTTTTCGTAGTGTTTGTTTAATACACTGCCACGCGTCGAAGACAGACTCAGGCGGGAAGATTTGAAATTCGAAGACGGTTTCGTAACTGTCCAAGTAACAGATGGCATCGCTAGAAGTTCTTATGAGAAACGTGGCAGCAGATTAGTATAGGACCGTTAAGGTCGAAACTAGTATAAATAGGAGTCTTAATGTTAGGATTCTGTGTGTTCATTTTGTACAAATCACTCACATATTCACTCAAGTATCAAGCGTTAAGAGAAAGAGTTCGCTGAGAAAATGTACGTATGACACCACCATTTTAATACATGTGTATTATCCTTTGTTTTTAAATATCTTCCAGAATTACTGCATTTCGTTTACTTCTTGCCATTTACATTTCTGTATCTTTACTTTAATGTCATTTACTTTCGAATTACTTTCATGTTATTTACTTTCAAAGTCTTTAACATTTCTGCAGTTTAAGATTCTTTACGTTTCAATAGTCCTTTTAATTTTCTATGTTATGTTACTTATCTTTTCGTTGAAGTCACATTTATATATACAACAAAGTGATTGTCAAGACTACTTGTTCTTTAATCGAACAACGCTTATTGAAGAAGACAAATAATGAATATGGTTCGAATGAACGTTGATGACAATCTTCTTGACTATGTGTCCTAGGATCAATCTAGTCGATCCTACGAGTAACCAAATCATATTTATTATAGTTTGGAAGACTAGCGGTTGTTTACCGGAAATCACCGTAAACAAATTGGCACGCCCAGTGGGACAGTGTCAAGCAGATTGTTTTAATCAATTGCTTTATTTTTGTCTAGACAATATCAAGATCTTGTATGAACCTTAGGAACGGTAAATTAAAGAACAGTGCACAACCGATTCCCAAACGAAGGTACAACAGGAAAATGGTCGTTACGGCCAGTGCAGGGGGTGATCGAGATCCCCCACAAGGTTCAGGGTCAGGAGCGGCAAATTCGACTTCTACTCAAGGAACACGAGATGCAACGGGTCCAAATGGATCGAGACCTGCAGATAATTCCCAGGCTTTTCCTGAAAATAATACAGGGCTTTCAGGGACTATTCCAGTTTCAGTGTCGACAACCGCACCCTCATCCACAAGCGCAGAGGACGTATTGTTTGCCTCGACAAATGCTGCAAATAATTTGCCTGGTCAAGGCACGAATTCTGCTTTCGAATGGAGACCAAATAGTTCATATGGAATGCCATACCCATACGGAACAGGCGTACGAGGGGCAGGATCTATATATGCCCCAACTAACAATGCGACATTTTCACCGAATGCTAGTTCAGTGGGTCGAAGTGCACATAACACTGGTTTTTCTACCCAGGTGCCTCACTTTACCACAAATAACCAAGCAGCATTTCGACAAGAAATGGATGCAAGCAACCATGATATGGTAGGGGTTTTGGCCAGAGAATTGACTTCAGTTTTAAGCCCACTAATGGCAAATGTTACTACTACAAATAGAGAAAACATGGAGACTTTCCAAAAGATATCATCTCAAATGAATCGAATGGCAGAATTCATGGGAATAACACCACCTAAAAGGAAAGACAAACAGCCTTCGAATCATGAAGAGAGGCCCATTTTAGAACATGTACAAGACATAGTTCCGTCATCTAGGACAGCCACTAGGGATGTAGGCCCCTCACGAAGAACAGAGATGTTCGAAGGAACTCCAATAATTAACTTAGAAGCTTCAAATCAAAGAGTCGTCCCCGTTCGACAAGAAACGGAGGAGGAGCGACCCAGATTAAGGATTGTGGGTAGGAACGAACACCCAGATGGGGTTGTTCAAAGAGTCAGAAGAGAAAATCTGGCTACAGAAAATAACTTAACTGCCATGATAGAAAGGGTTATGGCCAATAATGGCCTTGGTACTGGACTTAGACGTCCAAACTATACATCCCCTATATCAGATTATATCATGCAGACAGAATTGCCTAGGGGCACTAAGGTACCCAAATTTACAAAATTTTCAGGCGAAACTAATGAGTCGACGGTGGAACATATTGCTAGATATTTGACAGAAGCAGGAGACTTAGCGGGAAACGAAGATTTAAGGATCAAATATTTCCCTAGTTCGCTGACAAAAATGCCTTCATTTGGTTTACTACTTTGCCACCAAATTCGATAGATGCATGGGCATACTTGGAAAGGCTTTTCCATGAGCAATTCTACATGGGTCAAACTAAGATAAGTTTGAAAGAATTGGCCAGTGTTAAAAGAAAATTCACAGAAACAATTGATGATTATTTAAATAGGTTCCGTTTGTTGAAATCAAGGTGTTTTACAACAGTCCCAGAGCATGAACTTGTTGAAATGGCTGCAGGTGGTCTAGATTATTCAATAAGAAAGAAACTAGATACCCAATACCTTAGGGACATGGCCCAATTAGCAGACAGGGTTCGACAAGTCGAACGACTGAAGGCAGAAAAAGTTAGGGCGAATAAAAGTTATAAGAAAGAGAGAGTAGCGTACGTCGAAGCCGAGGACGCTGATGATGAGTCTTTCAATGACTCGTATAGCCCTGAAGAAGTCGAAATAGACTTAGCTGAATTGAAAGAAGCGCCACCTTACGCCTGCAAATTGCTAAATCCTGCCAATGGAAAAAACCCAGTAGAAAACGATAAGAATGATAGGTTCCCTAAGAAAACTTATACATTCGACATTACCAAGTGTGATGAAATATTTGACTTATTGGTAAAAGATGGCCAAATGATACTACCTCCAAATTCAAAAATTCCTCCGTTGGAACAACGGAAGAAAAGAGGTTTTTGTAAATATCATGGGTTTTTAGGCCATAAAACTTCTCCATGTTTTCTTTTCAGGGATCTAATTCAAAATGCTCTCAATGATGGAAGGTTGAAGTTTGCTGACAAGACCAAGAGTCATATGAGGGTCGATACCAATCCCCTAAACATTGCTGACGCTAGCCTCTGCGAGGTAGAAGATATCAACATGGTGGAGGCCTCTGAAGTTGAAGTTGTGGAGACTAAAGCAATGTTCAATGGAAAGCAGGCTACTGAAGGCCTAAAAGGTGAAATAGTCTTCAACACTGTTGTTGAAGAATCTTCCAAGACAGAAATAACTGAAGCATCGAAGGAAGAAAACAGTGAGGCCACTGAAGACCTCAGGATGAAACTCCAGAAAATCCAGATCTCTGAAGTTCCTCCAGCAGCAGTTAACATGGTCAGTGCCAGACGACCAGTGTCTGAATTTGGCGAACTAGAGACATGGCTGACGAGGCAAAATGGGGGCATCGAAGTTCCTCCAAGAACCGAAAGCCTCAAAGAATATCTCTGGAATTGCCACGAGAGAAATGGTGGTAAGCAATGGATGTGTCCAAGGTGTTCGATCATGCTGAATCGAAGGGTCGAAGCCAACTTCGAAAGGGTTCGACGCGAAAGGTGGGAGCACCCAGGAAGAGAGTCAAATCCCCTACTACAACTGTACCCAAAGATGGAGGAAAGCTTGGTAGGATTTTTGGTCAGATGCCACAAAGAAAACACTGAAGTTGCTCTCTGCCCAAGATGTGGGGCAGTCTATGACGAAATGCTAGCACGATCATTCGAACGTGTGTATTGCTACATGAGTCAAGAAACTCAGGGGTTGCGTCCTAACCTATACGGTTTCGACATATGGACTCCAACAAAGAGGCCTGATAGCCCACACCCCAGAACTCGAAGGGTAACTTTCAGAATCCCTGCAGATGCGCCAAGGGATAGGTGGGTGCAAGCTGATGCAAGAACCAACAAAGGGCGAAGTTGGGACCAAGGTGGTAGAACTGCAATGGCATATAGGAAACAATTTCAAAGACCAAATCGAGAGGCGTATCGATTGGAGAATTATAAAGGAAAAAATCCTATGTCTCGGTCCCAGTGGAGAAGGCATCAGAGAATAAAAAAGGCTCAGAAGGAATACAGGCCAAGAGAAGCTGGAGAATCTAGTAGCAACCAAGTCCCATACCAGGGGGCAAAGTCAAACAAACCTCCGGTAGAACGCAGATTATTCGAAGCTGAAAAACTCTTGGATGAAAAAGAAAAGATGCGTTCAAATTCTTGGAAAGAAGAGGATAGAATGACAAATGATTTTGATTCTGATGGAGTGTCATCTATAAACTTGAATTGCAATGTTGTTTCCGTACTCCCTCACGAGTTTAATCAGGAAACTGAAGTAGAAGACTGTGAAGAGGCTGATATCGAAGAAATGACAAAACACAAACCTGTGTGTTACTATGTGCTGAATAATGGTGCAGTAGAAGAACAGAATGCTTTCTTCGAAAGGCCTGATGAGGGTATGCGAAATCATTTGAAGCCACTCTATATCAGGGCTAAGATTGAGAACGTTGGCATTAATAAAGTCCTAGTTGATGGGGGAGCAGTAGTGAACCTAATGCCTCAATACATGCTAAAAAGAATTGGTATGTTCGATACGGATATAAGGCCACATAACATGGTTTTATCTAACTACAAAGGCAAAATAGGACAAACACTGGGAGTTGTTCAAGTCAATTTGACAGTAGGCTCAGTTACCAGGCCAACCATGTTCATGGTTATACCAACAAAGGCAAACTACAATCTTTTGCTTGGTAGGGAATGGATTCATGGGGTAGCAGCTGTGCCCTCAACAATGCATCAGAGGGTGACAATTTGGAGAGAAGATGGTATAGTGGAGAATATCGAAGGTGATCAGAGTTACTACATGGCTGAGGTCAACCAGGTGAACAAAACCAACTTCGACAGGAACCTGGCAAACATAGGCCCTTGTCATGCTGCAGAAGAGATGTATACCCCAAATAAAAATGCATTGTACTATTTAACTTTACACCCAAATGGATTCCAATGGGATAGAGAGATCATGGATGGTCCACCAGATACAGCACCATTGGAGAATTATCCGACAGTACGGCCAACAGGCTGGGACGATGACATTAATCATGTCTGAGTCTTCGTTCTTCGAAAAGATTTCGGCCTATGTGGCCGAGAACAAAAGGAAGGCGGCTCTCGAAGCCGAACTATCAGATACAAAGATAGATGCAGTTTTAACCAAAGAAGGAATAACAGAATTGGAGATACGTGCGAGTTTCGAACTCCCTGAACACACGGCTCCAGACGAAGAGATCATAAGAGAAGAACCAAACCAAAGGTTGGAGGCAATATACGACGAGGAACCTTTGGAGTTCGAAAAAGACCCAATGGCGCCGAATATAAAGATGTTGGCCCAAGATCCTCTTGAAGAAGTAAATCTTGGAGACAATAATCAAAAAAGGATAACATATATCAGCGCGAAACTAGAACCAGAATTGAAAGCAACGGTCATCAAAATGTTGAAAGAAAACAGAGATTGTTTTGCTTGGGACTATGATGAGATGCCTGGTCTAGGAAGGGATCTAGTCGAACTAAAATTACCAATAAAAGAAGGGAAGAAGACCATAAAGCAAACTCCCAGAAGATTCGCGCCAGAGATTCACTCGAAGATTAAAGCAGAAGTCGAAAGACTCTTACGGTGCAAATTTATCCAAACTACAAGGTATGTTGAGTGGATTGCTAATATAGTACCTGTAATTAAAAAGAATGACTCATTAAGAGTATGCATAGACTTTCGTGACCTTAATGCAGCTACTCCTAAAGACGAGTATCCCATGCCTATAGCAGAAATGCTAGTAGACTCAGCCGCAGGTTTTGAGTATTTGAGCATGTTGGATGGATATTCGGGATACAATCAAATTTTTATAGCAGAAGATGATGTATCCAAGACAGCATTTCGTTGCCCAGGGGCAATAGGCACTTACGAATGGGTTGTGATGCCTTTTGGTTTGAAAAACGCTGGGGCAACTTATCAAAGAGCAATGAATTCTATATTTCATGACTTTATAGAAACATTCATGCAAGTGTATATAGATGACATTGTGGTAAAATCTACCTCGGGTATGAGTCATCTCGATCATCTGAGCCAATCATTCGAAAGAATGAGGAAATATGGCTTGAAGATGAACCCCCTTAAATGTGCTTTCTTTGTGCAGTCAGGTGATTTCTTGGGGTTCGTAGTCCACAAAAAAGGCATAGAAATTAACCAGAACAAAACGAAAGCCATTAGGGAAACCAAGTCCCCATCCACGAAGAAAGAACTACAATCATTATTGGGCAAGATAAATTTCTTAAGGAGATTTATCTCTAACTTGAGTGGACGCACGCAAGCTTTCTCACCTCTACTTCGGCTTAAGCAAGGAAAATTCGAATGGCGTGCTGAACATCAAGAAGCTTTCGATCAGATAAAGCAATACTTGACTTGTCCACCAATTCTGTCTCCCCCAAATGGGAAGAAGCACATGCGCCTATACATTTCAGCATCAGATAAAACAATAGGCAGCATGCTTGTCCAGGAGGATGAGAATGGCATCGAGAGAGCCATTTATTACTTAAGTAGAGTACTCAATGATGCAGAGACTAGATATACTGATATAGAAAAACTCTGCCTTTGTTTGTATTTCTCCTGTATCAAACTTAAGTATTATATAAAGCCAGTTGATGTTTACGTTTCATCTCATTGTGATGTTATTAAACATATGTTATCTAAGCCAATACTACATAGTCGGATTGGCAAATGGGCTTTGGCCCTTACTGAATATTCATTAATATTTCAGCCTCTCAAGGCAATGAAAGGTCAGATTGTGTCAGACTTCATTGTCGACCATGCGGTGGTTGAGAATCATCAGCATTATGTGGACTTAAAACCTTGGAAGTTATACTTCGATGGTTCAACGCATAGAGAGGGTACTGGGGTTGGAATATTGATAATTTCTCCTGATGGAATTCCAACAAAGCTCAAGTTTAAAATCGAAGGTCCATTATGCTCCAACAATGAAGTTGAATACGAAGCATTAATTGCTGGACTTGAGGCTTTGTTAGAATTGGGGGCAACCAGAGTCGAAATTAAAGGAGACTCCGAATTGGTCATCAAACAATTGACAAAGGAGTACAAGTGTATCAAAGAGAATTTGATCATGTATTTTGTCATCGCAAATAGGCTACTCAAGAAATTCGAATATGTGGAATTAAAACACGTATCAAGGGTGAATAACCAGGAAGCAAACGACTTGGCACAATTAGCTTCAGGATATAAAGTATCAAAAGAAAAGTTGGAGGAATTGATTGAAGTAAGAGGAAGAGCAATGTTTACTAAACTTTCGCCAAGTGATCTAGAGAACTCACAATTGGGTTATGCCAACAAAGAACAATTCGAAGTACTAAATATAGACTCGTTGGCAGACACAGATTGGAGGAGTCCAATTATTAGCTACCTAAAAAACCCTTCGACGGATACAGACAGGAGAATCAAGTATAGAGCATTGTCATATTTTTTGATGGGAAATGAATTATTCAAGAAAACTCCTGAAGGGGTATTGTTGAAATGCTTGGGTGAAGCAGAAGCATATTTGGCTCTGTCGAACGTACATAGTGGGGCCTGTGGTGCACATCAAGCAGGGCACAAAATGAAATGGCTCTTGTTTCGTTATGGGATGTATTGGCCTTCGATGTTAAAGGATTGCATAGAGTTTGCGAAAGGGTGCCAAGAGTGCCAAGAACATGCAGGTATCCAACACGCTCCAGCAAACGAATTAAGTACGATAGTAAAACCATGGCCTTTCAGGGGATGGGCATTAGATTTGATTGGAGAAATTCACCCCAAGTCATCTAAAGGTCAAAGGTACATTTTGGTAGGAATAGACTATTTCACAAAATGGGTCGAAGCAATACCACTGGCAAATGTGGATCAAGAGGCTGTGATTGAGTTTATTCAGAAACACATTATATATAGGTTTGGAATCCCAGAAAGTATAACAACTGATCAGGGATCAGTCTTTATTGGACGAAAAATGCAAGACTTTGCCAGAGAAATAGGTTTCAAGTTATTTACTTCTACACCTTATTACGCCCAAGCAAATGGACAGGTTGAAGCAGCAAACAAAATAATAATTGGCCTTATTAAGAAACATGTGGGAAAGAAACCTAAGAATTGGCATAAGACTTTAGATCAAGCGCTCTGGGCTTGTCGGACATCTCCAAAAGAAGCCACAAATACAACTCCTTTCCAGTTGACGTTTGGACATGATGCAGTACTCCCAATTGAGATATGTTTGCAATCGGTAAGAATACAAAGACAAGCAGACATTCCTCCCAACGTATACTGGGAGTTAATGATGAATGAGTTAGTAGATTTGGACGAAGACAGACTTCGGGCACTGGAAATGATAAAAAGGCAAAAGGAAAGAGTGTCCAGAGCATATAATAAAAAGGTGAAAGGTAAAACTTTTGTTAATAATGACTTAGTTTGGAAAGTTATTTTACCTATAGATCGAAAGAATCAGGCACTTGGTAAATGGTCCCCACATTGGGAAGGACCCTTTCGAATCTTGAAAGTATTCTCGAACAATGCTTACGAAATTGAAGAATTAGCAGAAGATCGTAGGATCTTAAGAGTGAACGGGAAATATTTGAAGAGATATAAACCAAGTATGTACGAAGTAAGGATTGCAAAAACGTAGATACTCAGGGTACTACGAAAAGCCAAAATGGTCAGGCATGTGTCAAAACATATACGCTACGTTGATCAAAATGGCTTTGCGATCAGAATAAATTTTAATGGAAGGAAAAGAGTCTAAGGAGACACCAAAAGTGTTTTTCATTTAAAAGCATGGAAGTACATGCATTACAAGGGATCCAAAGAACAGGATCCAAGATTACAAAAAAAAAAGAGAAAAAAAAAGGGCATATAAATAAAGAAAAAAACCCTAAAGAAAAAACTAGCTAGTTGATCCTTTGGTCCAAGCCTTCTAATGACAGCACAGGCGAAGGTTCAGCTTCGAACATATCCCTGGCTCCAGAGCCACGCATCCGCCTCACTACACCTTTCTTCAGGAAAATGTAACTGAGGAGTCTCCCGTAGGGAAGACAAGTCACACTCCCTCGACGGTCAATACCGATAGAGACAGCTTTAACAAGTCCTTTAAAGATCATTAAAGGAATGTTAATTTTCCTCCCTCGAAGACCACAGAGGATGAACTCCAAGTCTTCAACCATGATGTTGTTTTCATCGATCCGCCGAGGTTGGAAGTTCCCCACGAGCATCTGGTGCCAGATCCTGATTACTTTGGCACTGAAGCGATCATTGTCCATAAGAGTTCTCAACATGAGATGAGTAGTCATGCTGAAACTGTTGTCATCAAAAGTTTCACCAGAGTTATTGCATCTTATTAGGTTGGCAATAGTGGTGGGAGTGATGCTGAGACGAGCGTGTCGAATTTCAGAATCAATGGTGGTCCTACCTTCAGGATCTATGCGTAAAGACGCATTCATCCAGAATTCTGCCACCATGTTGGGATAAATAGCACCCTCCAAGACTTCTTCAAAATAGAAGTCCAGTTCTTGGTTGACAAAGAGGTTTTCGATGTTGATAAAATGACGAACAAGTTCATCCTCAGAGAGTCTGAACTCGCCTCTGATGAGGGCTTTGATGTCGTTAAAGAAGAGAGGTTCAGCCATTGCAAGATAAGAAAGGTGTTCTGAGAGAGAAGTTGTGTGTTTTCTTTTTCTGTGTTTGATTTGGAGAGAAAGCGCATGAATGAAGAAATGAAGACAATATTTGACCCTTTATATAGACTGGGAATACTGAAGGGTGGTTTTTAATTGTTAATGAGTGATTGGACTGCGGTTGGTTTTCCAAAGAAAGAAGTTATGGCTTCCGCCGTTTCCCGCCCTTGGAAGTTGAGAAGTAATCATGAAACTGATGCACGCACGTCTTAAACCGACGTTTTGGAGAAAGTGACGTCACTGTTTAATAATGATTATGGCTAGAGAAGGGGAAACGTCAAGTCTAGAGGCAAGGATGCTGCGAAAGATGTTCAGGTTCTACACGTTGCATTAAATAAAAAGCACTGTAGAGAATCTAAAGATATATTTTGGCAGAAATGTTTAGATTCGCTAAAAGTAATGCTGGCAAACATTATAGATATAAATGGGAGTCAAGCATACAAATATTATGAGTCTACAGTAGTTTCGATTACAAAACAAAGGTGCAACAAGTAACAGGACTGAAAACATCTAGTTAAAATCCTTAGGGAGATCCGTTTTGATCTTCAAGTATTGAGTCTCCCATGAAGACATACGAAGCTCAATTAGTGCCCGGTGTTTCTTCAATCTTTCGATTTCTGGCACTAATTTCTGTGCAGTCTCGAAATGTCTAATTCCCGACTGCACCACTTCGAGCAAATCTTGTTGGTTAGATTTTTGTATGGCTGCCTGACAACGTTCAGCTTCTTTTATCTTGTCCTCGAGTGCCTTTATCTCTTGTTTCCAGGAGTTGATGTTCTTCTCATAATCATCAAAGGCCTTCTGATTTTCTGAATGTTTAAGCTTGAGGGCCTCACCTTGTTTCGTTGCGTCCACAGCAGAGTTCCATGAAGAGTCATGAGAGGCCATTGTCTCAGATAGCTCTTTTTCGACATTTTGTTTTCGAAGAATGTTGGCCTGGAGTTGCTCGAGTAGAGAGCCTAACAGAACAATTACCTCTGAAACTTCTGTGGAAACTTGAAGCAAATCTACCTTCTTTAGAAGTTGATTTAAGTTGTGACTCTTAATAGGTTCCCGGATGAGGACGTCTACAAGATTGACCCTAAAGAATCTCTCTTTTATTTGTCGGAGGAGGCTAGGAATATCTTCTTTATCACTAGATTCTACAGTTGCAGCTGGAGAGACATTAAGTTCCGAAGGCGAAGGAGTATTCGCATCCATGATGGCCTTTAAGAAACTAAGAGGATCAGTTTGCTTAAGTTGTTCCAGCTCCAAAGGAGTAGGCTTCACGAGGGCAAGCGTCGGAGTTGTCTCAGGAATGGTTTTCGTATCAAGAGTCGAAGTCCCTTGAGGATCTTGTTTTGCTGGTTGAGAAATTTCTTCCATAGCATCTTGCTCCGACGCAGTATCTTCACTGTCATGTGTTTGGGGGTTCACATTGTCGCTGCCTGAGAATGGGTGATCTTCTTCCAAATTTTTGTCTTGATGAGTAGGTGGGGATTCGTCAGTGGAGTGACTTTCTTCGACTGGTTCATTAGGCAATATGGTAGCAATTGGCCTAACGTCTTCAAAGACTGGCGAGAGAACATGAGTTTGATTTTGAGAGGTACCTATGTTAAACAGAGCAAAGTTAGTCATAAAGATAAGCCTTTGAGGGGTTTAGTTAACGAAAGTTAAAGTTTGACAATTACCGTAAAGTTTGTCAACATTAATGGTAAAGCCATGGTCCTTGAAACCTGAAGTGGCAGTGCCAGCGTCTTCCTGCAATAACAAGGTAAATGTCAGTTTAATTATTTGGTTAAGATCACAAGATAATATGTGGGGTGGAACCCAAATACCTTGGTTGGGATATTGTCTGGACTTGAATTATGACTTTCCACAACGAAAGCATTACTAGCAGTTTTCAAAGGAGACTCTTCAGAGGACGCCTTATCACCAGGAGAAACAGTTTTAGAGGGGCTTATCCTTTTCCCTTTTCTTGAAGGGGTAACAGCTTTTTGTCTCTTCTTGTGTCCTTGTCTAGTTTGGGGAGGGGATTTATCTTCGCCATCTGAGGCAGCTGTCGAGGAAGCTTTCCGCTTCGAACCTGTTGGGAGTTTCGAGCTCTGGCAAATAGACGATAAGTAAGATGGATACTACTCACAGATTGTACAAAATCAAGAATATGAGATGAGTATGTACCGTGGGTTTCTTGCCAGTAACGATGGAATCACTTTCACTTGGTTTGTTGCTCTTAGATGTCCCAGAATCTTTTTGGGCAGAAGCTTCCTTGATCTTCCTCCTTCGTGCAACAGCTGTAGTTGAAACTGAAATCAGTATATCAGCAAAGAAAAGAAAAGTCAGTCGAAAAGATTGTCTTAATCCAAACCTTCAGGTATTGGGGTCAGGACACGAACATGTTTAAGATCTATATGAAGATGTCCTTTGAAAGTATCCAAGGTATGCTTAGTCGGAACCACTCGTTCAACGCGTTTTTTGGTACTCTCTCGAAGAATTTTGAGAGCATTCCCACACACGAACCAGTCTGAGAAAGGAGGACTTAGAGCCACACCAAAATCAGCACTTGGTAGTGGAGGGAATTTTGGAGGATTAAGTTTGAAAGCCACTTCATAACGTAGTTCTGGTCGAACATACGAGGGCAACTTCAACTTATCCAGTTTGGCGGAAAACTTTTCGCGCAAAATGACTGCAGCCTCACGAACGGTCCGACTAAGATCATCAGGCCTGTAGATAGTTTCAAAGAATTTTTGAAAAGCTTGGATTTCTTTAATATGAGTTGAAGTACCTTTTTGAAAATTCTCCTGCACATCAGTAAAAGCTGCAGTTAGTTCTTGAGCAAGGCTATCAGCATCAAAGATTTGGGAGCTATAATAATCCATCCACCATTGATGAAAGTCTGGTGTAGAATAAAAAGCAGGTTCGAAAGAGACAGGAGGAAGATTGGTGGTGCCAACGTATTTGTTGATTTTTGTTTTACATTCTTCTTCAGTCAAGTACAAGGTATGGAAACACATATGGTTTCTTTTCTCATATAAACACTTGGGTTTTATTTGAACCAACCCAAACTGTCTCGAGACCAAATTTGGTTGGTAGCACATGAGAATACATTGACCTTTTGATGGCCGAAGGCGATGGGAAAATAACCTTGGAGTCAGAAAGGCTTCCCAAATTTCCATAGACTCAGTTTGTTGATCCTGAGATGTTGATGGGAATTTTCGAGTAAACCATTCAGGACCTATTGTTCTGTGTACAAAGGGGGCCATAGAAGGATCGAACTGGTTACGTCGGGCAAACATCATTGAATACGCCAAGAAGTGTTCACGAAGCTTTCCAATTTCTTCTTTTGGAGTTAGGTAAGCTAACCTAGTCCCTTCTATAGTTCGATTCTTGATTTTGCTATCCTCCTCATTGACGTTTCCTCGAAAGGGAAGATGAGTTTCGAATGTAGCATTAAGCCACAGTTGTAATAGCCAGAAAGGGCCAGCATAAAGTAAACTACCGGATTTGAAATTCTTGGTGAGGGTTGCAGCTTCGCTGAGGTTTTCATAAAGAGACCCTAAAAGCAGTTGGCTAAGGTTGAGCTTTTTTCCAGCATGCAACTGATTAGCCATGCAAAGGTATCTCTTTGCAACTTGAATAGATCTTGAGCAGAAGGCACATCGTGAAAGCCATAGCGCTAGAAAAGCAATATGTTCTTCATCGGATACTGCCGTTTCGGTGGTAATATGATGCTTCTGGATGAATGCAGTATAAGTGACTTGTGAGTCATTAAAACCAATAGTATCATTATCCATTTCGTTAGGATCGAAGGTTTCGCCAGTTGGTCGAAGTCCTGTAATCGCAGCCACATCAAAAAGAGTAGGGGTAACCATTCCACAGGGGAGATGGAAAGTGTTGTGAGAAGCATCCCAAAAGTGAACCGCTGCTACTAACATGGGTTGGTTGTATTCTAAACCTGTCTTTGACAGTTGAATCAAGTCGTATATTCCTAACGATTTCCAGAAGGATTCTTTCTGTTTCTCTACTTTTTCTAACCAGGCATAGTACAAATCAGGATCTTTGGCCAAAGGAATTGACCTAAACACTTTTACAGAGTTGGTCATATAGTTTAACCTAATTTTCGCTAAAGCTAAAGGAGTTACAGTTGGAGTTTCTTCCATGTTAGCGGATTTTCCTGAGGGAGAACAACCATCTTCATCTATCCTAATTTTGCTAACTAATGGTCTAGTCTTGTAATAAGCAGGAAAGAATTTATTCAGAGATGGGATATTTTCACCTGGTAATGGACCCATAAAAGCGAGAGATTTTCCAGAAAGTTCAAAGGGAATGATTACCTGGGAAGCGTAAATAGCGCGTATTTCTTCGGTGTTAGGGTTTTGAACGTGCTCTTGTTCCCCAGACCGTGTTGTTGATTGGAGCTTCAGAGCAGGTTGAAGAACATTTGAAGATGAAGCCATAGAGAAATTTCTGATTAAGAGAACGAGATTTTGAAGAAATTGAAGATGTTTGGTTTTTTGAAGAAGATGAAGAAATAGGAATGAAAGGTTGTGTAGAAGTGCAAGACCAAGTATTTAAAGGTTTAACGGAAACCCTTTTTAAATCTTTTGGGTAAAATCCAAAGAACACGTGGCGGCTGGTGATTTAATCCAACGGCGGTCGAATAAAGTTAGCTTCACTCCTAGTATGTAGGAGTAATGATCAAGAAGTAAGGTTAAAACGTGGGAATGTAAGTTATGAGAAGACATCTTTGAAAATGACAAGACGTTTCGGAAACAGGGTCATCAATGATTATGACGTTAGTCAGCAGTCTTGGAACTCTCAAAGATCAATAAAGAACGAAATCTTATAATGACAAGAAACGCCTATTTCTGTTGACTCTCGAAACAGGCATTTATTGGGGACAATTTGTTAGCTGAAGATTTCGTTTTGTAGTATTTATCCTTCGAAGAAGTAGAAAATCGAAGGAAAGATGGTTACTGATGGCCATCCCTTAAAAATAAAAGAATGG
Source organism: Vicia villosa (assembly GCF_029867415.1). NCBI lineage: Eukaryota > Viridiplantae > Streptophyta > Magnoliopsida > Fabales > Fabaceae > Vicia > Vicia villosa. The sequence continues at coordinate 87,177,868 of NC_081182.1, forward strand.
CTACTGATGGTCATGCTTCGAGAGTAAAGATTTCTAAGTTCGCTATGAAGATAATGAATACTGAAAGCTAGTGAAAAGTATGTGTCTTCGGGGACTTAGACAAATTTATAAATATATTCAAGTATTACTACTTAGCGTGTTTTTTTCGTAGTGTTTGTTTAATACACTGCCACGCGTCGAAGACAGACTCAGGCGGGAAGATTTGAAATTCGAAGACGGTTTCGTAACTGTCCAAGTAACAGATGGCATCGCTAGAAGTTCTTATGAGAAACGTGGCAGCAGATTAGTATAGGACCGTTAAGGTCGAAACTAGTATAAATAGGAGTCTTAATGTTAGGATTCTGTGTGTTCATTTTGTACAAATCACTCACATATTCACTCAAGTATCAAGCGTTAAGAGAAAGAGTTCGCTGAGAAAATGTACGTATGACACCACCATTTTAATACATGTGTATTATCCTTTGTTTTTAAATATCTTCCAGAATTACTGCATTTCGTTTACTTCTTGCCATTTACATTTCTGTATCTTTACTTTAATGTCATTTACTTTCGAATTACTTTCATGTTATTTACTTTCAAAGTCTTTAACATTTCTGCAGTTTAAGATTCTTTACGTTTCAATAGTCCTTTTAATTTTCTATGTTATGTTACTTATCTTTTCGTTGAAGTCACATTTATATATATAACAAAGTGATTGTCAAGACTACTTGTTCTTTAATCGAACAACGCTTATTGAAGAAGACAAATAATGAATATGGTTCGAATGAACGTTGATGACAATCTTCTTGACTATGTGTCCTAGGATCAATCTAGTTGATCCTGCGAGTAACCAAATCATATTTATTATAGTTTGGAAGACTAGCGGTTGTTTACCGGAAATCACCGTAAACAGCACGGTAAAAGTAAGCATATTCACGTTTGATATCACTTTCTTCGTGAGTTGGCAAATCAAGGAGAAATTGAATTAGTGCACTGTGGTACTAAGGATCAATTAGCTGACATCATGACCAAAGCTTTGAACCGAGAAGTATTCGTGAAGTTGAGAGAAAGACTTGGAATATGCAGCGTCGAGAAATTAAACTGACTGTGATTCTTGAATAACAGTTCAGTTTAAGGGAGAGTTTGTTGGGACTGTGTCAGTTATTTGTGGACCAAGTATTGACTTATTCATGTTTAGGGTTAATTGTTTGATTTTAATAAACCTATTCTTTAGTGGTAGGTAGATTTATTCTTCCTTAAAAATAGCCATAATATAAGTCGTGTAAATTATGGCTCCTTATTTTTCTCATTTGCAGTTTCTTTATGTACTGGCTATATATTAAGTCATTTAACTCATTGAATAAATTAAGCTTTAAGAGCTACATTCTAAACTTATCAAACTCGACTGCTGCCCTCCGATCGACGGATCCTCCTGGTAGCACCACTTCGATCGCTGACTCCACCGACGGACTGCTCTCCGGTGCCGCTATCGCGAGTTCTCCGACTTCGAATCAGGTGCTCTTTTTGTTGTTTCTCGTTTGTCGATGTTGTTTACATGATTGTTCTAATTTGTTGGTGAGATAGATCTGAGAGGGAGAGAATCTGAGAGAGAAAAGTGAGATAACTTGTTGATTCTCTCCCCTTTATGCGTGTATATGCAGCTTTGTTTGTTGTTTTTAATTTTTATTTTTATTCTAATATTGCCACGCGGTGGCCTTCCATTGGCCGATGGACCAAGTCTCATTGGAAAACAACGTTTCCCTTTTTCCAAGCGTAGTATATGTTTTCATTATTTTTGTTTAGTAATTAGTAACTTTAATTTTATTAATCATTAGTTTTGTTGCTAAAAAATATGAATTATAATATAGTATTTTCATCTTTGTTTCTAGACTAATCTTAGGTTAGTTTTATTCTTAGACTAATTTAATGGGATAATTTCATTTAGATAGATTTTTGTTTAGTCTTAATTAAATAGATTTCTACATTAATTTTTGGTTTATAACATAAAGAACAAAAATAAAAATAACTAATCAATTTAAATTCTCTTTTTTATATTAACACAATTATTAATTCAAATTCTCCCGATTAAGTTCGAATACGTAATATTAAACTTTTTTTCCTAATCAAATTAATTCAACCTTCCACGAATAATACGACGAGTGAATGATAATTTCACTACGTCTTCGAATTAGTCGACTGCTAATGTCGTACCAATCAAACTATTTAAAACGGACAATTAATAAATTCAACCTTTTTTATAGATACGGATTAAACGGGTGAATGTAAAATTTCGTTCGTTTGACTAATCAAAGACTTAGCGACCACTATGTCAAAATGATTATTCTCTTCCGCGAATTAATATAATTCTAACACTTTAACGAATAAATGATGAGATGAATATCTATTTCATCCCGCCTCCGAATTGGTCGACTCTCTGTGTCGCACCGATCAAATATTTAAAACACAATTAAAAATTCAAAAATACAACTATTATAATTCAATGAAAATTCTTAATCAATTATCTAAGTATTAAAACACAAAAAAAGGATTATATGCAAATTGAAAATTTTGTTTTCTTTAACTACGAATCTACGTAAACTACGAACTGTGAACTACGTAATTTTCCAAAACACCTCAATAATCAATAAATCATATAATCCCCTAAAAAAACAACAACAAACATCACAAACTACGTTGACTCTGATCCTCCATTAAGGAGGTACGTAGGCATTTGGGCAACCAAAGAGAGTCCCCTTTCCCTAAAAATTAAGTAGGTTTAAGATCTTATTCTAACCCTACTGTTCACTTTTAACCATAACTTTTTATAAACCTTACCCTAGAGACACTATAAACCTTAAGGAAGGGTTAAGGGTGTCTAACACCTTCCCTTGGCCCTAATTTCTCGACTTACTTAGAATCTCTCTAATTAGGTTTTTTCCCGTATTTAGCCTTATCCTTAGGATAGAATAAATATAGGTGGCGACTTTATAATTTAGGTTAATAGACTTAAAATTTAAATTCGTTCGTAACACATGTAAAGAAAATAAAGGCAAGCAAGTAGATAAATTAAGTAAAGAGAGTGCAAGACAAAAAGCGATTAAATAAAAGTAAAACTGAAATAAAGAACCTGCTCCAAAAGGAGTCTTTAAATTTGGTATAATGGAAAGTAAATGCAACTGAAAATGAAAATGGCGGCACGATTAAATTCTACCAAAGTACTCCAAACTCAATTATAGACTCAATCAATAGTGTGACAACTCTTCGATGTGAAGGGATTATCACTTGCAAGATCTAACAGTATATGGCTTAAGTATGTAACTAAGCTTGGATGATGAGAAATGAAGTGGAAGCAGCTATTTATAGAAGAGTTGAGAAGTGTGCTTTTACAGGAGTGTCCTCCAACGTATTTTGAGCGAGAAACAAAATGCGAAGACGGAGGCGTCCGCTGAGGCCAGGTCCACGCCAGCGGCCTTTGAAAATGGAAAGATCGTGGGATCGTGACAGTTTGAGTTTCGGTTGAGGAAGACCGCGCCCACCAAGCTAGGACCGCGCCTGCGGCCTTCATATTTTCCATGATGGTAGATCTCTGCGTTAGCTTTCCAACGTTTCGAACGGGGCGTCATTCTGAGTTACGGTTTAGGAGTTATGGCCAAAATAGTCGGACAACGTTTCATGTGCAAATTGCTCCTTTTCTTCTGTTTTTCCGCCTGTTTTGCATCGTTTCTTCGCACACGCCTCTTAAATGGGTAAGTACCTGGAAAAAAATACCAACATAATAGTGCAAATGCAAATCAAAACAACTAGAAAACATGCATTAATCAAGTCAAATAAACGATGTATTTGCGTGTCATCAAAATCTCCCACACTTGAGCCTCTGCCTGTCCTCAAGAAAAAAATGAAGTAAACAGTATCATTAAAAAAATTATTTCGGGTCTAAAGAATTTACTTTGAACAAGGTCACATTAACAGATATTATGCCACAGAGACAAGTGTATCGTAGTAACACATCCCACATTTTTGTGGTCATAAGTCTTTCTCTTACACAAACCAATCTGCATCATGTTACTATGCTGAATCCTAAATTACTCATCCTATTTTCTGTCCTTTTTCATTCAGGCGCAGTCACATTAAGCCCGTTATCCGTACACACTCATAGTAAGGCGATTGGTTAGTGAATATGATATTTTTGCACAGGGTTCTGGTACATAAATTTGGTAACACTTTTTACTTACCCAATTTCAGTTGCGGGGGATCGGACCATAATCTGCCCTACCAAGTTCAGCACCAGATACCTCTGAACCAACTAACAACAAGTTATTTTATTTTATTTTGTAGGTTTCACAACCGTTAGATTAAATGACCGGGTAAGGGTCACCTAACTTAATAAGTGCATGCCCTTTTTATGAATTAAAGCATTTAATTTTTAGATTTTTAGGATCATTCACTTATATTCATCAGCTTTCCCTATGTAGAGTATGCTTAAGATGGTGTCGACTGCTCAAATAAACTACTTAAGGAATCATTAGGGGTGAGATTCTAAGGCTAAGGCATAAAAACTATCCAAATTAATCTCTATAATTAAGAAACTTATAATGTTACCATGATATCAGTATTTCAGGATATTTTTCACGTTTCTATAACATGTCCCAAGTTCGCCTAATAGCCAATAAATTCAAAATAAACATTGTTTCTTTTTTCAAATTTTTTCGGTATGGATCAAGAAAATGGAAGAATTTTAATAGACAACAAAAATCAGCCATAAAGACTTGACAGTACATGTAATGACTCGATAAACTAACTAAAAAAATGAAAAATACTGGAAGGTCGTAAATTTAACTAGAAAGCGGGAAATATCTAATCTAGAAAATAAGTAAAAGGTAAAGTTCCTCTCCCACACTTAAACCAAACATTGTCCTTAATGTTTTAGTAAACGTGGGAGAAGGAATAAGAAACAGATCAATGCCCTCTCAAGCAATTAATATCTTTATTTTCTGCAAACTCAAACAAAACCAAAAATATTAAAAAATCCCGTGGGTTGCTACCCACGCAGCGCTTGTTTAACGTCGTTAGCTTGACGATTAGATCTCACATTTTATGTAGGTATTGGCGGATCTATCAAAGTGTGACTAGAGTAGTCAACTGGCAGGTCACTTCCTTTATAAAGCTTTAATCTCTGCCCATCCACCACGAAAGGAGCGCAAGAGTTATTTCTGATTTCTACCGCTCCAGATTTTAAGATTTCTGATACTTCATAAGGGCCTGTCCATCTCGAACGTAGCTTACCAGGGAAAAGACGTAATCTGGAATTAAAGAGGAGAACATGGTCGCCTATATTGAAATCCTTTTTATGATTCTCTTGTCATGCCATATTTTTGTTATTTCTTAATATATGATGGCATTCTCATAGGCACTCAGACGAAGTTCTTCTAATTTGTGAATATCAAAGATACGTTTTTCTCTGGCTGTTAAGTAATCTAAGTTCAAAGATTTAATAGCCCAATAGGATTTATGCTTTAGCTCTAAAGGTAAATGGCATGATTTTCCGTAAACCAACTAGCAGGGGGTAGTTCCGATAGGGGTTTTATAGGCTGTTCTCTAAGCCCATAATGCATCCTTTAACTTTCCAGACCAATCTTTTTTGGATATCGAAACGGTTTTTTCTAGGGTTTGCTTGATTTCCCTATTTGACACCTCCACTTGACCACTGGTTTGTAGGTGATATGGTGTTGCTACTCTATGTTTCACTCTGTAGTTACTCAAAAGCTTGTTAAATATTTTAGATATGAAATGCGATCCTCCATCGCTTATGACTAGATGGGGTGTTTCAAACCTAGGGAAAATAATATTCTTAAACAACTTGATCACTACTCTAGTGTTGTTTGTGTGTGATGTGATAGCTTCAATCCACTTGGACACGTAGTCAACAGTTACCAGTATGTATTTATTTCCCATAGAGGATGGAAAAGGGCCCATAAAATCTATACACCATACATTAAAAAGCTCTACCTCTTGGATATTACTTAAGGTCATTTCATCATGCCTTGAGATGTTTCCAGTGCGTTGACACCGGTCACATTTGACAATGTAAGCATGGACATCACGCCATAAAGTTGGCCAGTAAAGGCCTGATTGAAAGATTTTAGTGCATGTTTTGGACGTGCTTGCGTGTCCACCGTATGGTGCAGCGTGACAATGTTCAATGATGTTTCTCACTTACTCTTCTGGGACACAACGTCTAAAGATGTTGTCTATGCCTCTCTTGAATAGGAGTAGTTCATCCCAATATAAATGTTTAACATCATTGAAGAACTTATTTTTTTGTTGGTAATTTAAATCATGGGGTATGATATTGGCAGCTAGATAATTCACAAAGTCGCCATACTAAGGTATGCTTTTCACTATTGAAACTTCTTCAGGATTTTCATCTCTATAGGTTTCAAGGCCATCTTCTCCAATTGCGTCTATCGTAGCTATAAGTCTGTCATAGGTGAAGTCATCGTTTATAGGTATTAAGTCAGGTTTAAGGTGTTCTAGCCTAGAGAGATGGTCAGCGACTAAATTCTCAGTTCCTTTCTTATCTCTAACGTCCAGGTCAAAATCTTGGAGCAAAAGAACCCATATAAGTAAACTAGGCTTAGCAACTTTTTTGTTTAACAAGTATCAGATTGCTGCGTGATATGTGTAAACTATAATCTTAGCTCTAACCAAATAAGATCGAAACTGATCAATTGCAAACCCTACAGCTAGCAATTCGCCAGAGTAATATACAAGATTATCGATCTCACAGAGACCAATCGTCAATCTATCAACTCTATTCCTAAGGTGTTTATCTAACACGAATAGATTTAGTTGAGATGTGTGCAGTGCAGGAAAATAAAGAGATAAAATAAATGCAGATGAAAGACAAGCTCAAATCTAATTCACACTTATCAAACAATGTTCCAGTTGTATCTAGATAGAACTACTTTTGGGGCAATATTTTCTACTTATAGAAAGGAACAATTTAATAGGAACTTGTCGCTTTCGCGTACTAAGAACCGAGTTTACTCTTTAATCCAATCCTTTTATTGTCACTTATAAAAGGTGCTTCAAACCTTAAAGTAGCAAACCTATTTTTAAGAAAATAGTTACTTAACTTAGTAAAAAAGTGATTATAACTTGGAAATATTAACTTAAAGAGATTCTTGGCTTTAGGTCAATAATCAGATTTCAAATCTATAAACGCGTCCGTAAACAGTTTTAAAATAGTTTTCTAAACGTGTTAAAAAACCCTAATCAACTAGACAAAACTCTTTCGCCCTTTTAGTTTAATCCAAAACTAATCAAGCATAATCTTTAGAATGGACGGCTTTCGATCTTACCCATGAAAAAGTTAAGTACAGAAAACTTGAATTAAAAGTTAAAACATCCCCAACAGTGTTTCTATTAATACAACATTTGGAACACTATCATGATAATGATCCTTAAATTGTAACCTTTAAAAGTTTAGCCAGACATGGAAATAAAGTTAAACATATAAAAGCGGTTGGACATGGCAATAAAAGCAAAGCAGGAAATCAAGTAATGTAAAGCAATGTAAAGCAAGGCGATTAAATAAAGTAAAACATGTAAAGAAAATAAAGGCAAACAAGTAGATAAATTAAGTAAATAGAGTGCAAGACAAAAAGAGATTAAATAAAAGTAAGACTGAAATAAAGAACCTGCTCCAAATGGAGTCTTTAAATCTGGTACAATGGAATGTAAATGCAACTGGAAATGAAAATGGCGGTAGGATTAACTTCTACCTAAGTGCTCCAAATTCGATTACAGACTCAACCAATAGTGTGATAACTCTTCGATGTGAAGGGATTATCACTTACATGATCTGACAATATATAGCTTAAGTATGTAACTAAGCTTGGATGATGAGAAATGAAGTGGAAGCAGCTATTTATAAAAGAGTTGAGAAATGTGCTTTTACAGGAGTGCCCTCCAACTTATTTTGAGCGGGAAAATAATGCGAAGACGGCGTCCTCCGAGGCCAGGACCACGCCCGCGGCCTTTGAAAATGGAAAGATCGTGAGATCGTGGCAGTTTGAGTTTCGATTGAGGAAGACCGCGCCCGCAGCCTTCATATTCTCCATTATTGTAGGTCTATGTGTTAGCTTTCCAACGCTTCGAACGAGGCGTCATTCTAATTTACGATTTAGGAGTTATGGCCAAAACAGTCGGATAACGTCTCGTGTGCAAATTGCTCCTTTTCTTCTATTTTTCGCCTGTTTTGCTTCATTTCTTCGCACACGCCTCTTAAATGGATAAGTACCTAAGCAAACTAAATACCAACATAATAGTACAAATGAAAATCAAAACAACTAGAAAACATGCATTAATCAAGTCAAATAAATGATGTATTTGCGTGTCATCATGAAGTTTCAACGGTTGACCCGACTGGTTGTTCTCATGGGTTTTGAGCATTATTCTAAGGAGGGGGTTGATTTCTTACAGGACAAGACATTTCGAGAAGTTTTTTTTTACCACTTCTCATACGCTTATACGCTCAAAAATCATAATCATTTTATGCATGAAGAACAAACAAATGAATGAACGTAAGACACCCGTTTTCTGCAAAAAAATTTAGAGTTATTTTCACAAAAGAGTTCCACCGGGTGTGCCAATTTATTTACTGGTGTTTTTGGTAAACAAACATGAGTTTAGTGTGCTAGTGAGATTTACTCAAAAAATCTCGGGAGAAATTCGTGCAAAGTAATTGTATGAAAATTAGTTTGTGTGAATTAAATGTAATTGTTTGTATAAAGACAAAATAGACGCAAAACTTAATTAAAGAAATTTTTTGGTAAATAAAAAGTATGTAAAATGCAATAAATGACATTAAACGAGAGTGAAAATGTAAGACAACAAAGACAAATGTTTTATTTAAGGTAACAAAATAACAATGAAAAGAAAGGACGCAGACACATACCTGTTTCTCACAAACGGTTTCTCTCTTTGACTCGGGTACTTCAGTTCTATAGAGAATGTATGAAACTTTGTGACCCTTATTATAATGTATGCTCCTGCTACATATACTGCTCTTAGATAACTGTCGACGACAGTTTCTCCCTTAGAAAACCTTACATGTATCTCCTTGTTTTGAACTTCAGATTTCTAATCGTGTTACCACGTGTCTTCTAAGATATAATTGCTAACACGTCACATTCCATGTTGAAAATCGCTTTGAACCTCCAAAAATTACTCTCGCTAGATCCAACACTTTGTCGATGCACCTCCTAACTGACTCCTTGACTTAGAAAAATACGAAGTCTCCTTTGATAATTGATGAAGTTGTCGATGCAACCATCTTGTTGAGGCAAACCTTGGTCGATGTCCTTTTTGAGATTTTAGACATGTTTAGAGGAAAGAGTGATTTTAATCTTGTGGATTTGTTCTTGTGGTTCTTCCAAACAATGCCTATCATGTTGGTCGCAACTTGTCAATTGACGGGGCTGTTTCTGTTCAAGCTTGGTAATGAATACTTTCAACACTTAGCGTTTCTCAACACATAATTCTTCATTGATTTCCTTTTAGCTGGAATTTCCAGGCTAATAGGTGGGTACCTTTAATGGGGCGCAATCTTGTAACAATATATTAAACATCAGTTATTTTCAATCAATCAGTAATAAATAAATAAACTTAAAATAAATATTTATACCTCTCTCTACCATAGTCTAAATACCGCATGCTCGACATACGCGGTGAGAAAGGTAGAGTCCCTGGGCCTTCCAGGGAACCCCCTATTTGTGTGTACAGACGACTATGTATCAGCTTGAGCCGTCACCATCGTGTCAGCTTGAGCAGTGTTCTCCGTGTATGCCTGAGCCTCAACCTGAGTCTCTCTATCCTCCCGAGATGTTATCTCTAGCATCATCGAGCTTTGCATCAAGATCTCTCCCCCATCCTACTCTACCTCCTCTATGTAGGAGAGTACGGGGTGTGCGTGACTGCTCAATTCTCCTACTATGAGAACGAATGCAGACTACTCTATCTGCGAGATATGGGGATCTTCTCCATCATTTGTCCCTGCACGAGAGCTCTTTCTGTTGTGTTAGTTTATCTAGAAACAACATTGTCATCTCATCCTCTAGTCCTCACTACAATAATAAAAATAAATAAGACTATCGATTTTTTTTAAAAAAATTGGAAAATAACATGGTTTATCAGAAATTTTGGAAAATGCAGTAACCAACATGCTCTTTCATCTGATTTTTGAAATATCCAATATACATGAATGAATATCCAATATACATGAATGAAATTTTACTAGACGTTTCAAAAGTTCCGATAAATATATAAGTTTGTTACCGTATTTTTCAAAATTTCCGATATAAATACATGAGATTTTATCAAACATTTCAAAAATGCTTGTAAAAATGTATTACTTTACTTTACAATGTGGTATGAATAAAAATTTTCCAAAAAAATATATAATTTTAACGAAAAAGGACTTGTGATAACTCGAAAAATCCGATAAATATTATAGCTTTTTTAAAAATGCCTAAAAGATACTCGTAACTAGAGCTGTCAAAATGGACCGAAGCCCATGGGCCGGCCCATTAGGCCCGAAAGAAGTTAGGGCTTGGGTCTTATTTTTCGAGCCCATTTACATCCGGGCCTTTTTAAGTCCAGTCCGAAAAAGCCCTAAAAAATATGGGTCGACCCGTATGGGCCATGGGTAGCCCACCAGCTCGAAAAAAATTAAAAATTTTAATATAATTAGAAATTATCCTTTTCTAATTCATAAAGATATGCTAAAAATAATTTGCGTATTATGTTTTTTTTTGGTATTATAAAGGTATAAATATCAAGCAAAAGTTGATGGTTTGACTTAATTTCAAACTAAAAGGTTTCATCCTAATATAATTATGTAGGTAGTTAGAAAAGACACCATAATATATTCTAATTAAAAATAAGGTTGAAATGAGATTTAAAATTTTTTATATAACAATTAAAAATAAGGTAGTACAAATCATATATATAACAATTTTCTATAAAGTAATATTCCATCAATCTAACTATAATTGTTATAAAATTTTATAACAGTTTGGCGCTATAATTGTTATAAAATTATAATTGTCATGAATATTTATATCTTAAAATTTGTTGGGACAAATTATTTAATTGTGTGCTACATTAGATAACTAGTGGGATACTCGTGCGTTTGCATGAGTAGTGGCATGGTACGTACACTTTTGTTTTCAAAATGTAATAAAAATATAAATAAGAAAAACAAAATTGTTTTACCAAAGTAGTTTATAATTTTTAAGATAAAAACAAAATTGTAATAAGAATGAATAAACACATTGACAAAATTACTTAACCAACCAAGAAAGTTTATTAATTTAAAAAAGATATTTTTATTTATTTATATTTGAAGCATAAATATATTTTTCATTTATATAAATATTTGGATGCACCATATTTTCCCGTATGTAAATATTAAATTTATTTTGACATTATTTGTAAAAATACTTATGCAATCATATAATTTTATAAATATCAACTAATAACATAGTATTTGAAAATATTATTTTAATTGTATAAATAAGTATTAGTACCATAAATAAATACATTTTTCTCGTGTTTGGATTCATACATAATTTAAAATATATTTACTTTTATTTTCTTTAATTGTACGAAAAATGTAAAAACCCGTGAGTTTGCAAGGTTTTTGGTATGGATACACGTGCCTTCGTATGGGTACTGGTGCATTACGCGGGTATGTTTCTAAAATATAATAAAAATGAAAAAACATAAAGACAAAATTAGCAGGATACCCGTGCGTTCGCACGGGTACTGGTGTGGTACGCACGCTTTTGTTTTCGAAATATAATAAAAATATTAAAAATAAAATAAAATTGGGTTATTAAAGTAGTTTATTATTTTTAAAAGAAAGACATATTTTTAAAATAAAAGTAAAATTATTTTACCAAAATTGTTTTAGATCCATAATATATGTTTTAATTTTTCATATATTATCTTTAAAAATATTGTATCTAAAATTAAAAATAACTTCAAAATTAAGATATATTAATAACATAAATAATTAAAATACAACTTATTTTATTCGGGTTTGAATTCATACTTTATTTTAAATATATTTACTTTTATTTTCTTTAATTGTACAAAAAATATAATAACTCGTGGATTCGCGCGAATTCTGATTTGGTCACCCGTGTGTTTGTACGGGTACTGATGGATTACTTGCATATGTTTCTAAAATGTAATTATAATGAAAAAACAAAAAAGATAAAATTATTTAACCATATAGTACCCGTGTGTTCGCACGGGTACTGTTGTGGTATGTTAAGTTGTCATCAATTATATACAAAGTTGAAGAAATAAGGCATTGTGATGAAATAAAGAAAAATCAAATAATTTATTGATTATTCCTAACCAAAATAATTTATTATTTTTAAAAGAGTCGCCACCGACTTTTATTTTATCCAATTTAAAGAAAGGCTAAAAGAACAGAAAAAAACCTTTTAAAAGAAATTTTGAGTTCGGGGGGTAATTTATACAAAGGGAAGGTGTAAGGCACCCTTTGCATCCATGGTTTTTCATGGGCTCTTAATTGCTTAGCTCACTTTGAAATGTTTGAAAATGTTTGCAATGAATAAAGAAAAATATTTGAATAAGGACTTTATCTTGTAAATAAGCGTAGCCTTTTTAAAGGTTTTTGATAAAGGGTAAGAAAAAGATTTAAATCAGAGCAAGCAATTAGGAGGTAATTACCCCGATTAAAAAGGTTCTTTTAGCCTTTCAGGGCTATCCATACCATAAGAGGGTAGGAAGTCCTTTTATTGGAGGTTGAAGGGTCGTCGAAATTATCGTTCGCCATAAGACTGACCCTACCATGTAGAGGGCAGGTAGTCTAAGGGAAGGATAGAATAGTCATTAATCTTTTTAGGCATCATGCGAGGATACCTTAGCAATTGGGACAATCATCATTTACCGAGGCAACTTCGAGGGAATAGATGATTTTCAATCTCTTTAGGCAACCTTGCTTTAGGTATCCTCGGAATCGAGGGACTTGACTATTATTTAAGGCAACAGAATCATAAGGCAACAAGCAATCAAAGGCAACAGAGAGATTATCCTAAAGGTGTGTGGGTGCACAATCACGTGGTTAAGTTCGATGATGTTATCTTGTAATTAGGTGATTCTAGATTAATTACAGGCTTGCACTCCCTAAATTACTAACCATGGCAGAAAATAAAACACTTAAAATCCTACGCTATTACAATAAACACCTGCGGGGATGGGGGAAATTAAAAGGCGGAAAAATAAACCTAATCTATTACAATAAAACCCTTATAGGGTAACAGAAAAAATAAAGGCAGAAAATAAGAGAGAACAATAATTAATTTACACATCTTGAGCCTTCATCGCTCCTTGATCAACCCTGACAAAGAAGAGAAAAGTTAGTGCATTAAAGATCCACAAACCCCAACTAGTTAACCTAAACCAGGGTTAAAATAAATGATAAGTAAATAACTTAATATTTTTTAAAATAACCCTTAGAGGTTAAGGAAATCGAATGTTCGATAAAATATGACCAACAAATAATTACTGGATTAATCTTGATTAATTAGTTGATTAAAAAATATGTACAACAAATAATATTTTTAATGTTTAAAAAAACAATTATTTTTAATATTACGAGAAAAATCGGATCTTCGATTAAATAAGTTCAAAGGTCATGAACATATTATTTACCAAATAAAAGATATTTTAAATAGTTTAAATAAAAAATATTAAAATAGAAAAGAAATAAATAAATAAAAAAGAAGATTTATGTAATTAAAAAATAAATAATAAAAAAAATTAGAGGGACTTAAAACTTGATTTGACATTAAGAGAATCAAAACCCTAGTTGTGGGTTGATTGTTTATGAGATAGGTAAGTGTCCACTCCTTGCATAGTCTTGGGTAACTGAAGATCATATGAGTCAAAACATATTGAAATATGATGGGCAAATTTTGGGGTATGACAGTTGCCCCTGTTCAATCTTCTTACACTTGAGGATGTAGATTGGCTTGTGTGCCTATCGGAATCTGAAGGTGGAAGAGGATTACTAGAATACCAAGAAATTTTCCCTTGCTGATGGCGAAGGGACTTTTCGGAGATGGGCTTAAAGATGCCACCAAGTTATTGTGAGAATTGATTGAGATAGGTTTGAAAGATGCCATCTGGATGCTGGGAGACTTGATTGAGATGGGCTTAAAGATGCCATCCAGCTTGATAGACTTGAGAGTCAGAATACGTCGTATGTTAGACTATATCTGAGGGATATACTTTAGGATGAGTCACACGTTAGACTGAATCCACTGTATTGATAAGTGCCAAAATAAGTCGTACGTTAGGCTATACTTTTTAGGACGAGTCATACGCTAGACTGGGTCCACTTTGCATCGTTAAATGTCTGGAAAGCCGTACGTTAGGCTGAGGAATGGGTCGTACGTTAGACCGGATCCAATTTGCATTGATAAATGTCTGGAAAGCCGTGCGTTAGGCTGAAGGATGGGTCGTACGTTAGGTTGGGTCGATTGCATTGATAGTTGTCAAAATACACCGTACGTCAGGTCGAATCCTAGGATGAGTCGTACGTTAGACTGAATCCTTTGTATTGAGAAGTATTTGTTGGAGATTGATCGTGTCTTCATCATCCGTGGTGATAGAATTAGATTCTTGGAAATAGAATACTATAACGGTCATACATTAGACCATATATGATAGAGGATGTCAGAACGAGTCATGCATTAGACCATATCTAAGGAAGAATGTCAGAACGAGTCGTACATTAGACCATATCTGAGGAAGAATATCAGAACGAATCATACATTGGATCATATCTGATGGAAGACGTCAGAACGAGTCGTACATTAAACCATATTTGTTGGATAATGCCAGAACGAGTCGTACATTAGACCATATCTTGACTGAGAATACCAGAACGAGTCATACATTAGACCATATTTGGAAGTAGGACATCAGAACCAGTTATTCATTAAACCATATCTGCAGGAGAATATCAGAACGAGCCATACAATTGACCATATCTGATGAAGGAATACCAGAACGAGTCGTACATTAGACCATATCTGGACTTGGAGTGTTGAGAAGTGGTTGTTGAATGTTAGTCGTGTCAGCACCGTTCGTAGTAACTCGTAGTAACTGAATTAGACTTTGGAAAAGTTGACCGTGTCTACACCGTTCATGATGATAGAATTAGATCTTTGAAGGTCGATCGTGTCAGCACCGTTCGTAGTAACTGAATTAGATCTCGGAAGGTTGATCGTGTCCACACCGTTCGTGATGATAGAATTAGATCTTTGAAGGTTGACCGTGTCAGTACCATTCGTAGTAACTGAATTAGATCTTGAAGAGATGATCGTGTCTACACCGTTCGTGATGATAGAATTAGATCTTTTGTCGTGTCAGCACCGTTCATAGTAACTGAATTAGACTTTGGAAGGTTGATCGTGTCCACACCATTCGTGATGATGGAATTAGATCCTTGAGAGTTGACCGTGTCAGTACCGTTCGTAGTAACTGAATTAGATCAGAGATATTGTTCGTTTGCTTGTACCTGTATCCTGGAAAAGGTAAAGTTAGTCTTTATGCAATGTCATGATGCATGTATTATGTGACGAGTTTCTCAAAATAAATGAGAAACTTGTATGTTATGTTTGAATTTATTATGAGGTAATGTATGCAATGTATGAATATTTTTATGATATATGATGTATGAATATGATTTATCCTGTATTTGATTGAGAAAATAACTCTGTGTCATTGTGATTTTATTGTCTGATTTCATTTTGAAGATGCTCAACTGGGGATTTATGATTTCTGCTTGGGGATGAGAGCCATTTGAATGATTGATCTTGATGTACCCTGACTGGGGATAAGAGAGATAAATAACCCTGCTTGGAGAAGAGAATAGTATCGGGGAACCGGCAGTGTCGAAGATGTAAACTCAGTTGAGGAACTAAGTCTTTGTTGGGACGAGAACATTTGAAGATATCTTCTTAATGATTACTCTTGTGGGGATATGATCCTGTGAAACCGGCTTTGTGGGAAGGCATGGATGTCTTGAACGTTGCCCCCAGTATTATATTAATTGTCATTCCTGGATTTGTATTGATTGGGACACACCAACGAGTGTTGGTTGAAGTGTCAAACAGGCTTTGCACAATTGTGCCCCTGCTAGTAGGGACTTTGGAGAGATTTGCCTTGTGAGGACCTTTGGACATATACTATGGGTGATGCCCCTAGTACTCATAAATTTAGGGTGATGCCCCTGACTGATCGGGAAGTATCTTCAGACCCACTTGGGTGCATGCCCCTGATTGTTTGGCATTCTTGAGAGATTCTCGGAATCTTGACTTGGTTTCCCCCAGATCGATTGGCATTTTTGAGAGATTCTCGGAATCTTGACCTGATTGCCCCGTATTGATTGGATAGACTGCGTCATGCCCCTTGTATACGTTGACTTCTAACTGAGTCAAGTGTAAGAGTTATTGTTACTGAAGTGGTTTCGTCTGTCGGGATGACTTATAGTCATTAGTCGTATCCTGTGCAAATTCTTCCTAATGCTAACATTTGAAATTATGTAGCAAAATATGTTTAATAATGAATTCATGAGATGCAATGCATATGTCTGTCTTGAGTTTTTGAAGAACATTAAAACAGGGGAGGTAAAAGCGCGATATTTGTAAAAACGTGATGTTTGTAAAATGAAATATCAACTCAGCATTTTTGGTAAACCTTAAGGAGTCAGGATACCTTTTTGGCGACAATATGCTTTTCGAACTAACCATGATTCAGTTAGGACTTTCAAGGGTTGTAACGTGGCTTGGTTCACGGTTTAAGAAACAAAGGATAACGGCCCAAAATTTATTTGTACCCATCCCAATCTCCGTGATGTTCTTCGATCCCATGCTCAGTTAATTCTGCATTTAAGCTTCTTGAAGTCGTAACATTGATGTTTGATGATGGTTAAAGTATCAGAGGTTTAATTTGGACAGGCAGTCATCCTTTGTTGTAATACTTTCTTTTTGTCGAGGATTTGTAGTGACCTCTTTTGAAATGTTTTCTTTTGTCGAGGATTTTTAGCAACCTCCTTTTTGACTTTGTTATCCCTAACTTTTGCCTGAACTGTTTATTTTGAGATTACAGTCAGCGGGATGTTTCAATTTTTGATAAGTCTCCTTCATAGGTTTTGACTTAATAGCTTTTTTTTCTTTTGATAGATGTTGACTGCCTGACTTAATGGTTACGGGAACCCATCATTATTTGTGTAAACAACAGCTAGTATAATTGAGTTAACTGAGTAACTACCTGCCCCAGGTTATGATTAAAGGGTTCAAATTTGCACGTGAAAGAAAACTTCTACTTCTTAGGCTCAAAAGGGTTTACGAGGGATTACATCCTTATATCTACACTGTTTAGGAATTGAAACAATGCCTGTACATCGTCAGCATAGTCTGTTTAAAAGCATACTGTACGTGATTGCGGTATCGTTTTCGTCATCCTCCCTCAAAAGGCTTACAGCTTAGCAGGAGTTGAATATCACAAAACATATGCAAAGTAAAAACACAGTTTAAATGAGTGATAGCAAAATGATTGATTCAAGACAAACATATGCAATGCACTAATGATGATTATTAAAACAGATAATGTCTATCATGAGCCGAATGTTTAAACAAACAAGAATGAAAAATTGCAAATGAAAGCAAAGCTAATGAGCCAATAGTCCATCCTTCTAGACATTAATTATTCTTGTCATGATTTGGCATGGGAGCAATGATCGCCATAGGGGCTTAGGAGGATTGAATTTAATTTCCCATCATCGATCATATCTTTGAATCTTATTCTTCAAAGTCCAGCAATTGTCAGTGTCATGTCCAAGACTGTTGGAATGATATGCATGCCTCACAGAGGTGTTGGGATTCTTAGGAGGGTCCCTCAGAGTGATCAATTCGATCTTCAACACATGTTGTAATTCTTGAGTCAGTGACATATTGATCTTGATGAATTGACGCTTAGGTACGTCTGGCTTACGTCTTTGTTGTAGTGCCGGTGTAAAGTTCAGAAATGCCCCAGCAGATTGGTTGCGTTCATTATGACTTTTCTTATTATGCACAATATTAGCCATATGAGGTTCCTCAGGTGAGTTGAAATCAATGATCTTATCATCAATTAAGTCCTGAACCTATGCTTTAATTGTCCATAATCCTTTGTTTCATGATCAGGACTGTTCGAATGATAAGCACATCTTGCGTTTTACTTGTACCCAGAAACAGGATTGACAGGGACTGAATATGGAGGCAAAAGGGTTATCAATTTCTGATTGAGTAATTGTTGTAGAACTTGAGACAACGGCCTTCTTGGTTAACAAGGTTTTTCAACTCGTCTTGCCCCTTGGACAAGTTCAGAATCAAAGCTTGGAATTGGATGTTCGGCCTAAAGGTCTCTGAATGATTGCTCGTGATTCCTTCCTTTGTGCTGAAATAAACAGTGAGAGAAGATGAGACCTGTTATGGAAACCTGTTATGCGATGTTATGAATACAAGCACAATGTTTTCAAGGATCTTTAAAGAATTTAGTTTGCGACATTAGAAAATGATTGGTCACAGCTTCGTCGTCCGAAGAATCTTGGCTCTCGTCTTTGAACGTCTTTCTTTGAGAATCGAGCTCACCATATCCAGTGGGTCATAGCCTCTGATTCGGGATACTTCTGAATTGGAAGGTACATGGCTAGAGGAAAATAAATCCTCTTGCCCCTTGATAGGTACTGAGTCTCTGAATTGGAAGGTATGTGGCCGGAGGAAAATAAATCCTCTTTCCCCTTGATAGGAATTCAGTCCTTGATAAGAGCACCTGAAATTGTGCGCCCTAAATTCCTAAGATCCTTGAAAGGGTTAGTCAACATGCTATGTTATGATGCCATGATGTCATGAAGACGTAATGCATTAGGCAAAATGTAAGGTAGTAAGGACAAACGAGTCCTACAAGAAAAACCTGCAAGGAAATCAAAGGGTTAGATAACAAACAAGTCACACAAGAGTCCTTAGGTATAAAGGCTTGTATGGAGTCCGTAGGTGAGTACCCTCCCCACTGACGTTTAGTTGGTTCAACCTGTCCTAAAATAGTAACCGGGTTCTATGGTGCTCATCTCGACGATCGTTCTCGAAAGCATTATCTCAATCAGCGCTCGGGTGGCTGACCGAAAACATCTTGAAAGATTGATCTCAATGAGTGTAGCTTCGAGTATCAACCGGCTTCAGTCAGGAATCCAAAGCCAGCTATCTTGCTACTTCCTATAAGCCAAAGTCAAGTTCAACTAAGGTTCTAAGGGGGAATTAGTGCTTATGACACCACGCGGTAGCCAAACGTCTCCTCGATCATATTCAAGGGCTATCAGAACAAACCAAAGCGTCGCACTAACGGTGGCCACCAGATCAACCATAACGATACATGTCGTACAATCTCCTTGGTCTCTTGCCACATACCTAAGGTACACTAGATCCGGGTGTAGGATCTGAAATTCTGGAATCAGATACGTGATGTCAAAAAGGATGTCACGACATTACCTATCTGAACAATTCTATAATAATGAACATGAAATAAAACAAATAACACACGTGATTTGTTAACCCAGTTCGGTGCAAATACACCTACGTCTGGGGGCTACCAAGCCAGGGAGGAAGTCCACTATAAGTAGTATCAATTCAGAGTAATACACATCAAGACTACACCTTTCACTTAATATATACCCAATGCAACTTCAATCTAAGCTACTTAGATCAGAGATCCTACTCGCTCCCCCTCAATCACAGCAGTGATGAATAACACTCAACAAATATGAAAAGAAGACACACTTCAAGGACACAACTTGATCTTGCTTAAAAGCTTCAATAAAGTACAATGGTACTCTTGCTTAAAAGCTTCAAGTACCTCTTACAACACAAACAAAAACACCTAGACCAAGACAACCATCACGATGATTGTTTGGCTCACAAGAAAACTAAAACTTCAAAAACCCTAATCACCAAACAACTTCTATCTCTCCAAAAACTATTTTAGGGCTGCAGCTTCTTCAGTAATATATAGAGTCTTCAAAACGCAGCAGCTGGGCCTTGGATCCAAATTAGTCTTTAACCTAATTAAACTAATTTCCACAATTCAAGGAGCCAAAGATAATAGCAATCAAGTACGTTCTTGAAAAGTCCAATCAGATCATAATCTAATATTTCCAAGTAAGGCTCAGTCCAATATTTCCAAATAAAGCGCATATCGTAACAGATCACACCTACAGAATTAGAACAGAATAATATGTAGCACTTACGGATGTCATGACATCGGCCTTGACATCAGGTAAAGGCCTGCACAAATAAAGGCTTCAATACATGTCATGACATCAGTTTTGACATGATAAAATCACAATGAGTTTTACCAAAAATTACAGCCAATCAACAACATCTACAGGATCTTTCACACAGCAGAATAACCAAAACAACCTTTAAAGATAAAGCAAACAAATCAAAACAAGTGAAAAATTTAAGTGAATCCTAAACTTTAAGGTAACCCCTCTTTTAGTCAAAGATCCCCAGTAGGGTCGCCAGTTCTGTAATACGGTGGGAGAACTGAATTATTGAAATGTCGCGGTAAGCAAGAGTCGCCACCGACTTTTATTTTATCCAATTTAAAGAAAGGCTAAAAGAACAGAATAAAAACCTTTTAAAAGAAATTTTGAGTTCGGGGGGTAATTTATACAAAGGGAAGGTGTAAGGTACCCTTTGCATCCATGGTTTTCCATGGGCTCTTAATTGCTTAGCTCACTTTGAAATGTTTGAAAATGTTTGCAATGAATAAAGAAAAAGATTTGAATAAGGACTTTAGCTTGTAAATAAGCGTAGCCTTTTTGAAGGTTTTTGATAAAGGGTAAGAAAAAGATTTAAATCAGAGCAAGCAATTAAGAGGTAATTACCCCGATTAAAAAGGTTCTTTTAGCCTTTCAGGGCTATCCATACCATAAGAGGGAAGGAATTCCTTTTATTGGAGGTTGAAGGGTCTTCGAAATTATCGTTCGCCATAAGACTGACCCTACCATGTAGAGGGCAGGTAGTCTAAGGGAATGATATAATAATCATTAATCTTTTTAGGCATCATGCGAGGATACCTTAGCAATTGGGCCAATCATCATTTACTGAGGCAACTTTGAGGGACTAGATGATTTTCAATCTCTTTAGGCAACCTTGCTTTAGGTATCCTCGGAATCGAGGGACTTGACTATTATTTAAGGCAACAGAATCATAAGGCAACAGGCAATCAAAGGCAACAGAGAGATTACCCTAAAGGTGTGTGGGTGCACAATCACGTGGTTAAGTTCGATGATGTTATCTTGTAATTAGGTGATTCTAGATTAATTACAGGCTTGCACTCCCTAAATTACTAACCATGGCAGAAAATAAAACAGTTAAAATCCTACGCTATTACAATAAACACCTGCGGGGATGGGGGAAATTAAAAGGCGGAAAAATAAATCTAATCTATTACAATAAAATCCTTATAGGGTAACACAAAAAATAAAGGCTGAAAATAAGAGAGAACAATAATTAATTTACACATCTTAAGCCTTCATCGCTCCTTGATCAATCCTGAAAAAGAAGAGAAAAGTTAGTGCATTAAAGATCCACAAACCCCAACTGGTTAACCTAAACCAGGGTTAAAATAAATGATAAGTAAATAACTTAATATTTTTTAAAATAACCCTTAGAGGTTAAGGAAATCGAATGTTCGATAAAATATGACCAACAAATAATTACTGGATTAATCTTGATTAATTAATTGATTAAAAAATACGTACAACAAATAATATTTTTAATGTTTAAAAAAAACAATTATTTTTAATGTCGGATCTTCGATTAAATAAGTTCAAAGGTCATGAACATATTATTTACCAAATAAAAGATATTTTAAATAGTTTAAATAAAAAATATTAAAATAGAAAAGAAATAAATAAATAAAAAAGAAGATTTATGTAATTAAAAAATAAATAATAAAAAAAATTAGAGGGACTTAGAACTTGATTTGACATTGAGAGAATCAAAACCCTAGTTGTGGGTTCAAAACCCTAGTTGTGGGTTGATTGTTTAGGAGATAGGTAAGTGTCCACTCCTTGCATAGTCTTGGGTAACTGAAGATCATATGAGTCAAAACATATTGAAATATGATGGACAAATTTTGGGGTATGACAAGATGTAAATTTAAATCAATGTTAAATTATATCAAATAAAATTTAACAACTATATAAATCTAAATCAGATACTGATATACAAACAAATATAAGAGTAATTTATTTTAATATTTAAATTTGAAACTATTCATAAAGTTTTTATTAAATTGGGACAAATATACTCAATTTTTAAATGAAATATATCTTTAGTGATTTTTGTTATTAATTATATAAATAACAATTTAATAATTAAATTAACTATTTCTTTTTTTATAAGAAATTAAATTGAGTGTTTAATAGTTTTAAAGATCAACATGAATATTTTATTTGTGTTAAATTTAAATTTATTTATTAATTTCACAAATATTCAAAAATGTAGCTAATACAAAATGAACAAAAATATAAGTTGTTTTATAAAGATATTCTTTATAATTATGAATAATTAGAAAATAAATAAAAAATAAACATCTTAATTAAAAATATTAATATTTTATTAGTATTATAATTTTTCTATAACTAAATTATACAGAAATAAAAAACTATTATATATATATATATATATATATATATATATATATATATATATATATATATATATATATAAAGTAAATAATAAATTAATAATTAAATTGACTATTTTTTATAAACAGTTAACTTGACTATTTAATTTGTATAAAATTATAAATTTGTTCTTTTTTTTTAATAAGAATACTTTATTAATCCCAAAAAAACAGTGTCATACATGCCCATCACAACGGATCTATTATATAATACTCATAGTTTCCCTGTCACTCAAAAAACTACAACAATGTTTCTCTATCAATGAGATTTTATCATTCTATGAAGGGAACCTCTAATCACTATTATATTTTTAAATTCAGTCATCATATTTTTTTGTTTCTTCCTAATTATAAATTTATTTATTATTATTTGATTTAAGTTTTTTTAAAAAATAAGACTCATTGTAATTATAAAAAAAAAATTTAAGCTAAAAAAAGGACAATGACAAATGACAAGTATTTGTAATTTTGATGTGTTAACAATGTATGTTACATTTATAAAAGAGAGAAAGAGAAAAATACTAATTTGAAATAGGTATGAATTGCCCAATAAAGATTTACAATATCCATGGCATGATATTTGAACTATTCAATTTCTGAATCGGGTAAATTAATTTTGAAAGATTTTACTATAATCATATCAATAATATCAATGATAATTTATAATAATGATTATAAAAGACATTAAATTAAAATGAATAATAGAATATTTTTCTTTAAAAAATATAAACTCGAATCTCATTGTATTTTTCCTCTCTAAATATTTCTCCATCTTCTTATCCATAGATCTACAACTTAAAAAAACAAAAAAGTAACAAAAATGTTAAAAAGATGAGAGAATAGTATAGATCTACAAAGACTTTTGGGGGGAGTTTGTGGACCTGGAAAAAAAATTAATCAAGATAGCCAGTTGGACTGAGTAAATTAACACTACTGGTTTATTTTCTGTCCAATACAATATCTACATTATCTAACCAATTAGGAAGTAATATGTACAATTATCCACCATATCAAAAAGTTCCAATCAGAGCTCAATTGCTTAATTTGATATGTGAGCAATTATTAATCAATAATAACAACTTCAAAAAATTTGAATCTGATGCTGTTTCAGAATAATAATTGTCTGCCGCCGCGAAACAACACCGAACCAACACCGAGGAAGAATCCATAACTGAAAGTTAAGATTTTTAGTATCAAAATGAAGAAAAAAAAAGTAAACAAAATGAAGATGAAGAACATAACATATCGTTTGAACATAACTACGTATCAAAACAAAATCCATTAGAGAGTCAAAATAAGAATAAAAATAATAAAACAGAATAATAAAGCATAACGAATTTGTGATATGAAAATCAAACAAAGCGAATTTGTGATATGAAAATCAACAAAGCGAATTTGTGATATGAAATCAAAGAACAGCAACCATAAAACTTACTGAAAGAAATAGTATATCCGTATCATGGTTTGTGGAGTTGTAGTTGAATATTTATAGGAAAAATTGAATGCAAACATTTGCATCTGTGCCAAAATTGAAGGGTCTTCCATGGATTGTATACAAAATTTAAATTGTTGAATTTACCAACATATACGTAGACAGGCCCGGCCCCAACCAGGTGCAGGCTGTGCTACTGCACTGGGCCTCACAATCCTGGGGGCCCAATATTTAATATTACTATTAACAAATTATATATATAAAAAAAATAAAATATTAAAAGGTATAGTAGATGAAACGGTACGTCTCTCTTTTTTTTCTATTATCTCTCCTCTTCCCCTTTTTTGTAAAACAACACAACACATATTATCTCTCCTCTTCCCCTTCTCTGTAAAACAACACAACACAGTAACGATAAAAAAAACGAAACGCTGTTAACACACCACACCACCAATCCACCGCGGCACCGTCGTTTGTTGAAACACCACACCATACCGAAACTCTTCACCGTAGTGAGTGAAACACCGCACTTTAACAAAACGTTGCATCGAAACACTTCACCGTGACGAAACGGCGAAACGCAAACGCACCACCACTGTTGGGGTATGTTTTTTTTTTCTTTTCTTTATTTCTTTTAAGTTCTGGTATGGTATATATGCCTCCAAGGATAGAATTTTAGTTGTTTTGTTTCAATAGGGTTTTAGACAAAATTAAATATAGGGTTGTTCATATACTGTGTTGAGTGTTGTTAATTGTTATTTCTTAATTGATTTTCATAATTATTGTAAAACTTAATTGATTTTGTTGTTATACTGTGCAGTATTTTTGAATTGGGTATTTTTGATTGTATTGTTGTGATTCAAGTTTTGTTCTAATTTTCTAAATGATTCCTAAAAGAATTATAGTTAAGCTTAAGCTAGTAATTTTTAATTTCCTCTATAATCTTTCTTATTAATGTAATTGATTTTGTTTTGCTTTAATAATTTAATTTATTTTAGGAACTCAATTTTACAACGGGACTGCAATAGACGTTTGCCGGTGAATACTACGGTCTACGAAATTGATCTTCAGCGAACACATTAAACATAGTGAGATATTCCAGGTTTTTTTTACTATGCCTCCTAAGATGCCTCCTAAGAATAGAAAGTATGAATGTGGAAATGATAAGCGTAGGAAAAAGAAAAAAATTGAAGAGTTAGTTAGATCTCAAGCGGGAGCTCTTGATAAATTTTTAACTAAAGAATCACAAGTTTCAAATGAAAATGTTGATAATATTGAAGTTGTGCCTATTGAAAATGATAATCTTGATAGTGTGCCTATTGAAAATGATAATGTTGATAGTGTGCCTATTGAAAATGACAATCTTGATAGTATGCCCATTGATGAGGAAATTAATAATGATAATGATAATCTTGAGGAAGTTAATAATGATCATAATGTTGATTATGATATATTTGATCCAAGAAATTGGGACCGTCTTCAACCTAAACTAATTGATTTATTAGTTATGAAAGGTCCTAAAAGAGATAATTCTATTTCAAAGGGTCCTAGAGATAGTTTGAATAGACGTTTTACGGCTAATTTGTATACGAGGGCTTTAGCAAATGGAGAGATGTGTGATAGAGATTGGCTTGTTTATTCGAAAGAGCTTGATAGATTATTTTGTTTTTGTTGTAAAGTTTTTAAAAATGGTATTGGTAAGGGACAATTAGCAAATGAGGGTTATAGTGATTGGGTACATGTTGGTGCAAGAATTAAAGAGCACGAGTTAGGCATGGAACATGTTAAAAATATGACTACTTGGTATGAGTATCGTCAAAGGCTGCAAACATTTCAAACTATTGATAAAACGACTCAAAGATTAATTGAGAAAGAAAAGGTTCATTGGAAAAATGTTTTAAAAAGAGTTATTTCAATAGTAAAATTTCTAGCTAAACATAATTTGGCCTTTCGTGGTTCTCAAGAGAAATTGTACGAAGATAACAACGGAAACTTTTTGGGTTTGATTGAAATGTTAGCTGAATTTGACCCAATAATCCAAGAACATGTTAGACGTGTTACAACTCAAAAAGTTCATGTTCATTATCTTGGGCATAAAATACAAAATGAGTTGATTTCATTGCTTGGTTCTGCAATTAAAATTGAAATTATTAGAAAAATCAAACAAGCAAAGTATTTCTCTGTGATACTTGATTGTACTCCTGATGTTAGTCACCAAGAGCAGATGTCTTTGATAATAAGATATGTAGATATTTCTTCAGCTTCTGTTAGCATTGAGGAATCCTTTTTAGGATTTTTGAATGTGAATGATACAACTGGTCAAGGGCTTTTTGATGTTTTACAAAATGAATTGAAAGAGCTTGGTCTCAACCTATTTGATGTGAGAGGACAAGGTTATGATAATGGGTCAAATATGAAAGGAAAACATCAAGGTGTACAAAAGAGATTTTTAGACATAAATCCGAGAGCCTTTTATACTCCTTGTGGTTGTCATAGTCTTAATTTGGCATTGTGTGATATGGCTAACTCTTGTATTAAAGCTAGGAATTTTTTTGGAGTTATTCAACGCATTTATACAATTTTTGCCAATTCTACTAAGAGGTGGAAAATTTTAAAAGATAATGTAAAAGGGTTGACTCCAAAATCATTGTCTTCCACTCGTTGGGAGAGTCGTGTAGAAAGTGTCAAAGCTATAAGAACTCAAATGTTAGATTTTAGAGAAGCTTTACTTGAAGTGTCTGATAATGATCTTGATCCTAAAATACAAAATGAAGCTAAATCATTAGCAACAAATGAGCTTGGTGATTTTGAGTTTTTGATAGCTATAATTATTTGGTTTGAAATATTATCTGCAATTAATTCTGTTAGCAAGATTTTACAGGAAAAGGATATGCTTATTGATGTTGCTATGGAAAAAATAAAGGAGTTGATTATTGATTTTACAGGAAATTGATATGCTTATTGATTTTGAGGATTATAGAGAAACAGGTTTTTATAAGGCATTGGTTAATGCTAAGGAAATTGCGGTTGAATTGAATATCACCCCTACATTTCCTCAAAGGCGTATTATTAAAAGAAAAAGACAATTTGATGAGAATTTGAATACCCCAATAGTTGAGCTATCTGAAGAGGAATCTTTCAGGATTAATTATTTTCTTTACCTTGTTGATCAAGTTGTTGTTTCTCTTAATAAGAGATTTGAGCAATACCAAGAGTATGAAAGTATTTTTGGTTTCTTATTTACTTCTCACAAGTTACAATCATTGGATGATGCAACTTTGAAGTCTTGTTGTAGTAACTTTGAACGGGTATTGAAACATAATGAACAATCTGATATTGATGGGAATGAATTTTTTGCAGAGTTAAAGTTACTTAGAGAAATGTTGCCTGAAGAAATCATAACACCTATTGATATATTATTATTTTCGAAAGGCTTGGATTGTTTTCCTAATACAGTTATTGCATATAGAATTTTATTGACTATTCCTGTGACTGTTGCTTCTGCAGAAAGAAGTTTTTCAAAATTGAAGTTGTTAAAGACTTACTTGCGGTCTACCATGTCACAAGAAAGACTTAATGGATTGGCAACAATAGCAGTTGAAAATGATATTTTGGAAACGATAAAATATGAAGACTTGGTTGATGAATTTGCTTCAAAAAGTGTTCGTAGGATGACTCTTTTTAAGTAGCTACATACTTTAAGTTGTATGAAATGATGTTTATAGTTTAAACAATATTTTGAGCCTTTTGATACTTCCTTTGATTAATATATAATTTTATTTTTTGTGCATTATTTCTAATTATTGAAATTGTATTTTTCTAATATTTAGGCCCATTTTTGGAATTAGAACAGGGCCTCCGACTTGATTGGGCCGGCCCTGTACGTAGACCAATGAGAGTTAGAGGCATTAGTAAAGTAATATTTGAGATAACAAATTTAGGACATGACTGCTCTTCAAAAACCATTATGTTAAATTTATATTTATATATATATATATATATATATATATATATATATATATATATATATATATATATATATATATATATATATATATATATATATATATAGGAGGGTTATATTTACTCCAGGAGTAAGTTATTATAACTTACTCCAAATCTAGACCATTGATTCTTTTCAATCTAGAGGTTTAAATTAATAAGTAATTAAATATGGAGAGAGAAAACTATTACTTATTATTTTTAACCATTAGATTCATAAGAATCAATGGTCTAGATTTGGAGTAAGTTATAATAACTTACTCCTGGAGTATATATATATATATATATATATATATATATATATATATATATATATAGGGATCATATCAAGTGAGAGCATTTTTTAATGAGAGATTAGAGGATCAAATATCAACCATTAGATTCATCAAGAGAGAGAAATTAATAGCCACATTAATGTGTTAACATTCTCTCTCTTGATGAATTCAATGGTTGATATTTATTCCTCTCATCTCTCATTAAAAAATGCTCTCACTTTATATGCTCCATATATATATATATATATATATATATATATATATATATATATATATATATATATATATATATATATAAGTATTATTGCATGTAATTGCATGGTGAATTACAAAAATAAGGAGAAAATTTTATTTTTTTATAAATAGGCCCATTAAAGACTGCGTAATTCGCAGTCCAGACAGGGTTGAGCCTGAATAGTAAAAATAGAGGATATTTAAATATGAATTTTTTGGGTCCGGCTCTGAAAAGTCTGAAACCCGCATGGGTCTGTCAGTTTAGGGCCGAATAGCCCATTTTGACACCTCTATTAGTAATAAATAAAATGAGGAGTTTTCTTTTCTAGAATATAAGAGAATTATGTATAGGAGATGTTAAGCAAAAGTCATAAATGAAAACAGGAAATACTTGGAAAGTCAAAGTTTCATTAAACGATTCAATAATACACGACATATAAAATTCAACATCATATTCAATACGATTAGGAAAGTTGACCAATGAACTTGAACTTTATGAATAAAAAAGAGACACCTGTGAGGTGATAACAAAAGAATACATCAACGGCGTAGCATGATGCGAATGGCCTCTTCACAAATCTTGATCACTTTTCTCATCGTTCTCTTCCATTTTCAACACTCATCATCATTCTCCCTCTCTGTGGAAAAACCCCAGCAAGATATTATAGTTTCACCCACAGGCACATTCACAGCAGGCTTCTACCCTGTTGGAGAAAATGCTTATTCCTTCGCCATATGGTTCACTCAAAAACATAAAAACCTCGACAAGGCCACCGTTGTTTGGATGGCAAATCGTGATCAACCAGTTAACGGGAAACGCTCAACACTTTCCCTTCTTAAAACTGGCAACCTCGTCTTAAGTGACGCAGGATATTCCAATGTTTGGTCCACTAACACTAACTCATCCAAACTACTTGAGTTGTTTTTGTCCGACACCGGAAATCTCATTCTCAGAGAGCGTAGTAAAAATGATTCCATTTTGTGGCAAAGCTTTGATTTCCCAACAGATACCCTCCTTCCTGATCAAAAATTTTCAGGGTACATGAACCTTGTTTCATCCAAAAGCGGCACCAACTATTCCTCGGGCTTCTACAAGCTATTTTTCGACTCAACCGATTTTCTCATACTTCTCTACGGTGGCCCTTTGTATTCAACTATATATTGGGATAGGTCCTATAGTTGGGATACTAGTAGGTCATACAATAACAGCAGGGTTGCGAAACTAGGTGTTTTGGGCGATTTCATTTCTTTTAATGGTTATACTTTAATGACAAGTGATTATGGGACAGTGCTCCAACGAAGATTGACCCTTGATTTTGATGGTAATGTTCGTGTTTATAGCCGAAAACATGGACAAGAGAAGTGGTCAATTTCAGGGCAATTTCACCAACAACCTATAAAAATATATGGAATCTGTGGACCTAATAGCTTTTGCATTAACAATCCAAGAAATGGTAGAAAGTGTTTGTGTATTCCGGGTTATAGTAGGATTGATAGTCAAGATTGGTCTCAAGGGTGCAAACCAAGCTTCCAACTTTCATGCAACAACAAAACAAAGTCCGAGACTCGCTTCCAACACTTACCCCATGTTCAATTTCAGGAAGACAATTCATACGGGAATGCCTATTATTACTACCAGGCAAATTACACCTATAAACAATGCAAGCATCTCTGCTTGAGAATGTGCCAATGCATAGCTTTCGAGTACCGTTTGGCACAGGACGGGGAGGTTAGCTATGATTGCTACGTGAAGACACAGTTACAAAACGGGTATAGTTCACCAGATTTCCAAGGATCAACATTCTTGCGATTGCCAAAAAGAAAACATGTTTTTCTCAGTGAGAATGTTGTAAAAAACGATAGCTTGGTTTATTCGAGAGATAATGGAGTAAAACAACTAAGAAGATCATATGTGGAAGGCAAAGAAAATGGACTAGTCAAGTTTATGCTTTGGTTTGCTACCGGTTTAGGAGTAATTGAGGTGTTGTGCTTCTTTATGGTAGGGTGCTTCTTATTTAAGAATAGGAAACCTTCTAGTGTAGCTAATCATGAGAACATTCTTGCAGCAGCAATAGGGTTTAGGAATTTCAGTTATTGGGAATTGAAACAAGCTACAGCAGATTTTAGTCAAGAGATTGGAAGAGGTGCTGGTGGAACTGTGTATAAGGGTGTTTTATCCGATAATCGAGTTGTTGCGATAAAGTGTTTACATGAAACGAATCAAGGAGATAGTGAGTTTCTTGCTGAAGTTAGCATCATTGGAAGGCTTAACCACATGAACTTGATTGAAATGTGGGGTTATTGTGCAGAAGGAGAGCATAGGTTGTTGGTTTATGAGTACATGAAAAATGGCTCTTTAGCTGAAAATCTCTCATCAAATGCACTTGATTGGGGCAAGAGGTTTAACATTGCTCTAGGAACTGCAAAGGCTCTTGCTTATTTGCATGAAGAATGTTTGGAGTGGATTTTGCATTGTGATATAAAGCCACAAAACATTCTTATTGACTCTGATTACCAACCCAAAGTAGCAGATTTTGGGTTATCTAAGCTATTACAAAGAAACAATGTTGATAACTCAAGTATTTCAAGGATGAGAGGAACAAGAGGTTACATGGCACCTGAATGGGTTTTCAACTTGCCTATCACATCAAAGGTGGATGTTTATAGCTATGGAGTTGTGGTGTTGGAGATGATTACCGGAAAGAATACAACTACATCTATCCAAATCTCAGAAAATGGAATGGAGTCACCTAACGAGAGGTTAGTAACATGGGTGAGAGAGAAAAGAAAGACGGTTTCAGAAGTTAGATGTTGGGTTGAACAAATAGTTGATCCTTCATTGGGATCAAATTATGACATTGTTAAATTGGAGACTTTGGCAACGGTGGCTTTGGATTGTGTTGAGGAAGAGAAAGATGTGAGACCTACCATGAGTCAAGTTGTTGAAAGGCTCCAAAGTCATGAACATGATTCTTGATTGTTTCCCTTATATAGATAGAGTGATCTTAGGATTAGCTTGCTATCTAAGATGATCAACTTCATTTTACTTTCAGTTTTATTGCAATATATATAAAGGCTTAATGCACATTGTATTTTCTTTGAATGATTGTGAATAAACAAAATAGTTTTTACTATGGCATGTAAGAATCTTTCCGACTAGGAATAGAAATCGAAAATGAAGAATATATTCAAAACTTAAGTAAATAAATGGAAGGAATCACCATATATATGTTTTAGATTTGCAGGCAGATGTAACCATCATGAATTAATCGAGCTTTGCAGAGAGTTGTTAAGTTGAGAATAGTAAAAAATAGGGATAAGGGAAAGTTACTGCTTAGAGACATCACCACCCACGTACTTTAAGAGAACGGGTCATGAAACTAGTTAGGGAGGCCCAAGTTAAAACGAACAACTTTTAGAAGTAGTTCAAGCGACCTACAATAATGAGATTCTTTGTCAGGTAAGTTTGACATGGAGAGGCTTATATGTAGGAGTGTTTGACGTGTGAATGATCTCTTTGAGTTGATTTATACATAAAAAGTATTAAACCATGCAAAGTTAATGGATATCTTGTTATAAACTCTTGCCTTTGCAAAAGAAAATTGTTCATTCCACTACTTTTCTTAACATGATTAAACGTAATATTGATAGATACATAACTAAAATAATGTTAATCTCATTAAGAACTCTTAGAGGGGAGAAAAGATCAGCTTCATGTTTGTTACTTTTAGAAAATTAAATTAACTAAAATAGAAATGGAGAGTTACTGAGTTATGCCTCAGGGAGTACTCTGCCTTGCAAAATTTCTTAGGTGTATGTATCTACATGCTAAAAACTTTTCTCCTACTTACTAGAGTCCGTTCAAGTTAAGATTTTTCTTGTAAAATTTATGCACCCTTTCTACTATGATTGTGAATAAGGGTTCGACATACACCTACTTTATTAAGTAGTCTGCTCTTAGTATCACGAATTTAATTTTTCCACAGGTTATGGTAAAAAACCCCAGGATATCCAATTACCACATATAGGGGGTTAAGGAAACTGTAGCATCTAGGTTAAAGCATAATATATGTTGGCATATCATTGTCATTCTTACACTTCTTAACATACTTAGTGTTGCCTTGGATCATAGTGGGACAGTAGAAACCCTGTCGTAAGGAATTTTTGATAAAGATTTTTCGCCTATGAGGCAACCGCTAACTCTTCCGTGTACCTTTTTATCATGCTTCTTGCTTCTTCTATGTTAAAAGGAAACAAATCTCCAACTACGCAAGAATTACTACAAATAGCTTGTACACGAAGTAACCCATAACGCGACAAGATATCTCACACAGTGTAGGACATAATGCTTAAAATTTTGCTTTCTACTACAATGTCTTGATCACTTAGAGACAAGATGTCTCAAAACTTGACAGTTATCTATAAAACATTACCAATAACAGTACCATGTAATAAGAGATTGAGTCAAAAGAAAAGACTAAATTTATCTTAAATAACAAACTAATCCAAAGATCACTTGTCAATATAACTAACTCCAATTGAAAATAAGATAGAAGCATAAACTTTATTTGGTCGTTACAAGGATGTTAACTATCATTTAATAAATAATGACTTCATAAACTTCAATAGACAACTGACAACCATGTGAGATGGATTTTCTTTGTAGAAACAATCAAGAATCATGCTCATGACTTTGGAGCCTTTCAACAACTTGACTCATGGTAGGTCTCACATCTTTCTCTTCCTCAACACAATCCAAAGCCACCATTGCCAAAGTCTCCAAGTTAACAATGTCATAATTTGATCCCAATGAAGGGTCAACTATTTGTTCAACCCAACATCTAACTTCTGAAACTGTCCTTCTTTTCTCTCTAACCCATGTTACTAACCTCTTGTTATGTGACACTATTCCATCTTCTTGGATTTGGATACATGTAGTTGGAGTCTTTCCAGTAATCATCTCCATCACCACAACTCCATAGCTATAAACATCCACCTTTGATGTGATAGGCAAGTTGAAAACCCATTCAGGTGCCATGTAACCTCTTGTTCCTCTCATCCTTGAAATACTTGAGTTATCAACATTGTTTCTTTGTAATAGCTTAGACAATCCAAAATCTGCTACTTTGGGTTGGAAATCAGAGTCAATAAGTATGTTTTGTGGCTTTATATCACAATGCAAAATCCACTCCAAACATTCTTCATGTAAATAAGCAAGCGCCTTTGCAGTTCCCAGAGCAATGTTATACCTCTTATCCCAATCAAGTGCATTTGATGAGAGATTTTCAGCCAAAGAGCCATTTTTCATGTACTCATAAACCAACATCCTATGCTTTCCGTCGACGCAATAGCCCAACATCCCAATTAAATTCATGTGGTTAAGCCTTCCAATAATACTAACTTCAGCAAGAAACTCACTATCTCCTTGATTTGCTTCATGTAAACACTTTATCGCAACAGCTCTATTATCGGATAAAACACCCTTATACACAGTTCCACCAGCACCTCTTCCAATCTCTTGACTAAAACCTTTTGTAGCTTGTTTCAATTCTGAATAACTAAATTTCCTAAGCCCTATTTCTGCTGCAAGAACATACCCATGACTATCTACACTAGAGTGTTTCCTATTTTTAAATAAGAAACACCCTACCATAAAGAAGCACAATACCTCAATTACTCCCAAGCCAGTAGCAAACCAAAGCATAAACTTCACTGATCTATTTTCACTGCGTTTGATATATGATCTTCTTAATTGTTTTACTCCATCATATCTTGAACAAACCAAGCTACCGTTTTGTATAACATTCTCATGAAAAAATACATGTTTTCTCTTTGGCACTCGCAAGTATAATGATCCTCGAAAATCTGGTGAACTATACCCATTTTGTAACTGTGACTTGAGATAGCAATTATACACACCCCTCACCATAAGGTACTGGAAGGCTACGCAGTGACACGTTCTCAAGCAGAAATGTTTACATTGTTTGTAGGTGTAATTTGCTTGGAAGTCATAATCGTATCCATAAAACTCAACATGAGGTAAGTGTTGGAACCAAGTCTCGGACTTTGTTTTGTTGTTGCATGAAAGTTGGAAGCTTGGTTTGCACCCTTGAGACCAATCTTTATCATTGATGCTATTAAAACCAGGAAGACACAAACACTTTCTACCATTACCTGGAGTGTTAATGCCAAAGCTATTTGGCCCACAAATTCCATGTATTTTGAAAGGTTGTTGGTGGAATTGCCCTGAAATTGACCACTTGTCGTCTCCATGTTTTCGGCTATAAGCACGAACATTACCATCAAAATCAAGCGTTAATCTTCGTTGGAGCACTGTCCCATAATCACTTGTCATCAAAGTAAAATGATCAGAAGAACTGAATTTCCCCAAAACATCTAGTTTTGCAACCCTGCTATTGTTGTATGTGGATCTACCAGCCTCCCAACTCACAAGCCAAGGATATGGCCAATAAATACTTGAAAGTATTGGGCTATCGTAAAGCAAACGGAGAACATTATCGTTATCGAAGAAAAGCTTGTAGAAGCCAGAGGAATATTTGTCGCCGCTTTTGGAGGAAACAAGTTTCATGTACCTAGTGAAACTTTGATCAGGAAGGAGAGTATCTGTTGGGAAATCAAAGCTTTGCCACAAATTGACACCATTTTTGTTAAGCTCTCTTAGAACGAGATTTCCCGTGTCGTACAAAAACAGTTCAAGTGGTTTGGACTTGGATGAGTTGGTGTTTGTGGACCAAACAATGGAATGTCCTGCATCGGTTAAGACGAGGTTGCCAGTTTTGAGAAGGGAAAGCGTCGAGCGTTTTCCGTTGACGGATTGATCACGATTTGCCATCCAAACAACGGTAGCATTGCTGAGATTTGTATGTTTTTGTGTGAACCAAATGGGAATGAATAAGCATTTTCACCAACAGGGTAGAAGCCTGCAGTGAATATGCCTTTGGGTGAGAGTAGAATGTTTTCGGGGTTTTCTACTGAGAGTGAGAATGAAGAGGAGTGGTGGAAATTGAAGAGGATGATGAGGACTGTGATGAAGATATGTGAAGAGGTCATTTGCATCATTTTCATGCTATAATGTTGAAGTGCTGTTTTGTTATTCTCTTTGTCAAGATATAAATACAAGTATAGGTGGTGACTTTAATGCGCACTGACCTACCTTTCAACTCGGTTGTAAATTGTAATGATTAAGCTTAGACTGGACCATCTCACAGGTGTTCTTCCTGCACGTTGATTCCACCACCGGTGGTCCTTTTGTTTATTCGTGAAGTTCACGTTTTCTAACTGTACCGAAACTAATGTGGAATTTTATATGTCTTGTAGGAGAGAATCGAATAATGAAACTTCCATTTTCAAAGAATGTCGGACTCGGCCATTCTCTCGTCAATATCGTCATTTCATTTTTGTTGAAGTTGAGGGCGGGCCAAACCCATTCTATGCTTGTTTAAAACAAGCTCACGTTTTCTTCGGGTGTGAAGTTACAAAAAATTGTTGGCAACATGCAGGTTTGGCTCATATTGTGACTTCTCGCCTAAATCTTTTTCCGGATGTTATCTCTTTGATTTTTGACATTTGTTGTAGAGAGAATTCTATGGTGGCGGGAAGAGTAGCGGTTATGATTGATACCATGTGGACAAATCGTAATAATATAATTTGGAATAATGAAAGCGACGTTTCTTCTATTCTTGGCTCTCAAGCTCTTTGTGGTTGGCAAGAGTGGTTTAAGGCCCAAACCCATGGGGATAATGAGAATATTTCTGTTACCACGACTAGTTGGAGTCCTCCGGTGGAGGGGAGTTTAAAGTGCAATGTTGATGCGGGTTTTAATACCCGTAAAGGTACTACGAATCGAGGTTGGTGTTTTCGAGATCATTTGGGGTTTTTCGTGTGTGGGGGAACGGCTTGGGATTTTGGCTCTTTTTCTATTTTAGAAGCGGAAGTGTTGGCTATTAAAGAGGCTATCCTTAGTGCTATTGATCTACATATGGAGAAGGTTGTTTTTGAAAGTGATTCTCAAAGAACTATTCAAGCTATTCTCTCGGATCGTCCTGGTGTGTCTGATTTTAGTCTTATTGTTTCTTCCATTCGTAATTTACTTTTTGATTTTCCTAACTTTGAGGTGAAGTTTGTGAAACGCCAAGCGAACTCGGTGGCTCATTCCTTAGCTAAGGCGGTCGATTCTTGGACTAGGCGTAGTTGGTTTAATGTATTACCTCCTTGTATTGCTACTTTGTTGATTAATGATATGAGTTGATTTTCTCTTGGTATAAAAAAAAAAAACAAGCTCACGTACAATTTAGTAATAGAACGAGGTAGGAGATAAGACAATGTCTTTAACAATAGTGAGAATAGTGGAGCAGATGCTCATAATATTTTTTATGCGTGAGATCTTCTTAACTCATCTCTACAAGTTACATAACATATCACCAACCAATTTTACCATATTTAATTATTTATTAAGATGTGTAAATTTGAGAGATTTCAAGACAATTTATTCTATGGATAACTCTATGAGAATTTCTTCACCCACCTCCCAACCTTCTTGGCCACCTCCGGTGAATTTACCACAATACCCCTTGTTTCGGAAGTTTATTTCCGAAACTGTACTTTTTTTCTTGAAAAAGGTGTTTTCGGAAATGAACTTCCGAAAACGTGTTTTTTTTAATATAAAATATTGATTTCGGAGATGCATCTCCGAAATAAAGTGACTTTTTCAGAAAATGTGGTGTTTCGGAAGTTCATCTCCGAACGCACCCCCCTTGGAGAATTCGGAAATGAACTTCTGAAAATATGTCTGGACAGAATAAAATGAAAAACAACAACAATTCGCTTTATTTAATCGGGTGAAGATTACAACGATAATATTACATAAAATTAAAGTTACATATTGTTCAACACGGGTAAGTGGGGATGAGAGAGTGGTGGGGAGAAAAAAAGACTTCCAACGAAAATTAAAGTTACAATTCGCTTTATTTAATCGGGTGAAGATTACAACGATAATATTATCATCTTAGTTTTTGGAAGTGGTAACCCGGGCCGGAACATATGACGGAGGAGGTGGATGTCCGGAGGAAGAAGAACCGGAGGTACGTCCACCGCGACACAAAGGAGCCAATCAATGTAAGCTATAGTTTATCATTATCATCAGGGGACGTCATTACAAAAAATTGGGAAAAAAATCTTATTATTTTTAATCTTGATTTTTTAGAAATGACGTCCCCAGATGATAATGATAAACTATAGCTTACATTGATTGGCTCATTTGTCTCGCGGTGGACGTACCTCCGGTTCTTCTTCCTCTGGACATCCACCTCCTCCGTCATATGTTCCAGCCCCGGTTACCACTTCCAAAAACTAAGATGATAAATCCAATACAAAAACATTATTCGATACAATCCGAAATCAGAACAAAACAAGACACGTCAAACAAGACAAAAGCATGTTATTCTGCCCGACGAGCGTTACAAAATACACATCAAACAAAATAAAAACACGTTATTCTTCCCGATGAGCGAACTCCTCCGAATGAAGATAATTATACCAATCCTCATCCCACTCAGTATCAGAACCATCAGCGTTGATCACGCCTGAAGGCTGCGAAGCAGAACCAGTCAAAAGCTTCTTCTTCTCCTTCTTCTCCTTCACCTCCTTCACCTCCTTCACCTCTTTCACCTCTTTCACCTCTTTCACCTCCTTCTTTGAAGAACCCTTTCTTCCCTTAGCGTCAGTCCCGCGTGCTGGTTGGTTGCCTGACATGTTCCTGTAAACAATTGAAATTGATTAATATGAGAGACAAAATAAAAAACAAAAAAATTTGAACTTCTGATACATTTCGGAAGTTCATTTCCGAAAACTGGGATGGAGGTGTTTTCGGAAATGAACTTCCGAAACACCCCTGCGATGGGATTTTCTGCAACTTCCATGGCAGACCCCTAAACCAAACTTCAAAACAAATCAAAATGCTTCTAAACAACCTAAATACTACTAACAACCTAACCATATATCATTTATACAATTAAAACCCTAAATAACATGCATTTGAATAATAGATCTAAAAATTTCAAAACTTACAAAGTGTTAGGATTGAGGGCTTTTGAATGTTGTTTAGCAGTGTGATTGGAGCCTTGATGGAGCTTTGGAATTCTGTTTGCACAAATTTTCGCCTTTGCCACTTTTTGTTTTGATTTAGGGTAAATGATTGGGGGAGGGGGAGTGTTTTGATAAATCTGCAGAAATTGCAGTATTTCGGAAGTGAACTTCCGAAATAATTGTTTCGGAAATGAACTTCCGAAGTAAGTCAATTTTTTTAAAAAAACACGCTTTCGGAAATGAACTTCCGAAGCAGGGGTAATTTTGGTTTTTCGCAGGAGGTGACCACCCATAGGGAGGTGGGTAAAGAAATTTTCTAACTCTATTCATTTTTTATGACGGGTAGATAAGAATTTCTCATCTTTTATAACTTCAATCTCTTTAGAATTATCTCTAAATCAAAGCTTAAAGTATAGATATTTTTAACCTCACAACATCTTACTAAGTAAAATATAATAAAAAAATTTAAATTTGTTTTTCACTCTTATAATAATATCATTCAATATTAGTCTTTCTAAAATATTTTTTTGAATAATGGTCCCTTAAAATTTTCCGTCTACTATTTTAATCTACGTCATTTACTTCCTCTAGCAGAAGTTGACGTGGCAGTACAACTAAACTTTTGTTGTAACTTTGGCTGAATAATTAGTGAACACGTTGAATTTTCTTTGATAAGATGATTTTACAAATATGTTACCTATATTTATTTATCACTTTTTGTAAATTGAGAAATGAAAAATAGTTTAACCCCCATCATATTATTAGGCGACGAGACCTTATCTATATCGGGATGAATAGATCCCTTAATTCAAAATTTTAAGGTCTTTGAAAAAAGTTTAAATTTGGTTACCGGAAGTTTCGCGTTTAAATCGAAAGTCGTCTAAACTAAATAAGTTATTGGAACTCGGATACGTGCAACCGTGTATGCTATGACAATGAAACAATCAACGGTAACAATTGAATCCTCAAATTAACAATTCAAGTGGTCACCAAATTATCGAACACTTGGTGTGCGATTGATTTTTCAGAAATTTCTTTCAAGTTTGTTGATATTTAAATCCTCTTACAATCAAAGTGATTGCAAGGCTATCAACAACTGAACAATGATAAAAAACAATTTTCACAAATTTACTACCAATGAATCACTCATTCAATATCTTTAACAATTTGATAATGAAAATTTAAATGCAAGAGATAAAGAGATAGAGAGATAGAGAGAGGACACGAGGAGTTGTTAATGTAGCTCAGCGATCATCCTCGCTACGACTACGTCTGCCCCCAATTCTAATTT
The DNA here is from genome assembly GCF_029867415.1 of Vicia villosa. NCBI lineage: Eukaryota > Viridiplantae > Streptophyta > Magnoliopsida > Fabales > Fabaceae > Vicia > Vicia villosa. The sequence continues at coordinate 87,218,024 of NC_081182.1, forward strand.
GGAATTGAGATATTTATCTTACTATGCAAAAAAACTGTTTACAAGGTGTTATACCCCAAAATTTTCCCGCATCTTTTTCAGAAAGAAGGCAACAGACTTCTGTCTAAAAATGGGGAGTTTCATATAATCTTGGATTTTATTTCATAAATGTCCTGATTTCATGAATACTCGATTTTTAGAATTTTTCTTATACGGTATTTTGATTCGCTGTTGAATTTATTCTTACGCAAACGCCAATTACTGTTTATCACTTCACACACGCTTTATTTGCAGATAAATAGCACTGACGCAATTGGTACAGAATTAAATCTTTTTGCAGGCGCAAAGTCCAGGGATTCAGACTATACTGGTAACGAGTAAATTATTATTAATTTTTGTTTCCCACTAATTTTTGTACTATATTCCATTATTTTCAAAATCTTTCCTTTCTTTTCAAATCTCTTTCTTTCAAAATCAAATCTTAACTTTATTCTACACATCTCTCTTTTTCAAACCCTACCATACACTTTCTTTCAAATCCTACTACCACTCAAATTTTCCTTTTTTTGTACGGAATCACTTCATTCCCCAACGTCTCTATCCTTCTTTTCACTCTATAAATACCTCTCATTTTTTTATAAAATCTCACATTAAATTTCAACTCATCCCTCAAATTTCTACCATCTATTTATTTTCTCTTCTTCCCATGCAAAATGGCAAAGTGGGTGGATACACTGTTTCTTATAGTCATCACTGTTTCTACGGTGATCATGTCTTTCTTCTGTCAGCATAGTCCTGAGAAATGCGGACCTGTCATGTTTATACTCCCAATCATCTATATATTATTATTTATAGCGTGGGTTATTAATCGTCATTCTTAAAGATTGTCGTATCTTTTGTTTTCAAATAATGTACTGTTTATTTGTCGTACTGTTCATTATATTATGTAATATTTGTACCGTCAGTATTAAATGTCGTACTATCTGTCGTACTGTAGTTTAATTATCTAGATAATATTTCGTGTGTTTTCTGCCAGTTAAATATTATTTTTCTGTGCATTAAATATTTTTCAGGGTTATTATCGGTAATTTCGTTCGCATATAGTATATATTATTTATTTATTATGTCTGTGTTTTTCTAACAACTCATGTAAATAAATTTTCACCATTAACACAACAAAAAAAAAAAGAAAAAAATTAACTTTGACTGTTGAATTTTCACTTTAACTGCTACGTTGATGCCTGAACAGTCAGTTGACAATCAAACCCGCTGACAGTGCAATTCTCCGTGTTTTGTACCATCAATCAAATCAATCTTTTGCATTTCAAAATTCCAAGATTTTTGTTCTAGAAGTCTTCTGAATATCACATGATTAGCAGAGACTCAACACTGCATAAAAATCAGGTACGCTTAACTGTCTCCTACACGAACAGTCCCTAACTAGGGTTTTTGTTTTTTTTCAGGAGAACAAGTTTTTTGAGATCTCAAATGGATTTCATGGACCTCCATATATCTCAAAGTACCACCATACAAATTTTCAAACTTCAATTCGCTCAGACGCACAGTCAGCAGCTCAAACAGTCAACAGACGACCAGTTTGACCGAAAAGTCAACAGACAGTCAAAAATGAAATTTTTTGTCAACATCCATATTTTTTCAAAAGATTCATTATTTGATCATTGGTTGATCATAATTCATCAAGGAAAGATCAAAAATCAGCAAAACCCTAAGTTTCAAAATTAGGGTTTTCTCCTAAAAAGTCAACTGAACTTTGACCGGCCATAACTCTCTCCTCGTTCATTCAAAAAATTCCAACCAAATCTTGTTTTGAAGGAAATTCAATTATCTTTCAAATGCAATTGGTCCCATGGTCACTAGATTCACCATTTGGAAAATATGAACCAAGACATTACAGGTCATTTTCAAAGTCAACAAAAAGTGGTTTTTTGTCAAAGGACATAACATCAAGATAACTTCTCCAAATGAAAACAAGTTTCCAAAGTGGCTTGTAGAGGACATCTTGAGGTTTCTAAAAAGTACAAGAACTCCTTCATATGATAAAAATTGAGGGATTTATGCCTTGTTGAAGTTGGCTATTTTTTGGGAAAATACATGAAATCAACATTGATCAAAAGTGTTTTTTTTCCAAAAGAGACCAAGTTTCCATGATCCAAACATGCTTCTAACAATGCTAAGGGCCTCCCACGACCAACCTAAGGCCCATAACATTTTATTTCTTTTTGGTTTAATTTTATTACATTTAAGATTAAATTGAAAAGAAATGGTGCAAGATAATGTCATGTAGCTTTGATCTTAAGCATGAGTCATCAAGAATCATTCAAAGCTCATTCCCAAAGAGATGGTACAGCAGAAGGTTGAAGAAAATTGAGCCATGGTTGCTTGAATTCAAAGCTACATATTATTTAAAAAGTCAAAAATTCAACAAAGCACTTAATGCATGTTAGCTTAGTTTTTAAGTCCCTCCATAGCCTATAAGTGAAGAGGAATACTTCAGCAAGGAGACACACGAAAGAATCCACAAAGAATAGCCAAGAAACCACAAAATTCTCACAAAATATCAAACACTTTGTAATTTTCGTTTTGCAATTTCTAGCTTACCTCAATAAAAAATAATCATTCAAATCATCCTCTGGGATCACATAGAGTAAGATTGATGCACTAAACAAGTCCCATAATACTCTAAATACGTGTATCATTATCTTCATGTTCATAACTACATAGTTTTCGTTTTCCAAATTTTCACGTGAAATAACTTAATCTAATCTTTGGTTTAAGTTTCTGACATCATTTAGAGTAAATCCAATGTAGCTCATGCAAGGTTTCACCCCTCTAACACAATCCACCATTGTTGGTTGTCCAAACTTGAAAGGCTTCGAGTCGCATCTTCCAGGCACTTTTAATAAAAACTAATGCCACTAATGAACTCAGGGGGTCTTGATTAGGCTATCTGGGTTGTTTGCAACAATTTATTTTCTTGTTTTTGCAGGTTTAAAGAAGAAGAAAATCGGAAACCAAAACCGTTGCCAAAAACCTGAAAAAAACGTTGCCATAGCTGTGTAGAAGATGATGAACAGTAACTAGGACTTGTTGACCTCCACGCGTGCGTTCCTGATTGGCTCGTCAACATTCAGCGCTCCCTCCCTTTTTTCTATTCGTCCACGCATGCATAGTGGGACGCACCTGACTTATTAAAAGTCTTTGTAATCCCACGTGACAAGTCAATGCAAGTTTACCATGCTTTCTCCAATCAAAGCCATCAGATCTCCTAGTAATCTGATCCAAGGTTCACAAACACGCATGTACACCCTTGAGCCTCAGCTCCTCACCACACAGGATTTTTTTCTTCAATATTTTTAATTTCTTTTTTAATATAACTTATAAAATTAATTTAAAATAGTTTTAAAAATAAAAAAAATATAATAAAAATATTTTTAGGTTTATAAAATAATCTATTAATTTTTGACACAAAAATATTTTATTTTTCTTACTAATTAAAATATTTTGTTTAATTAATTAGTATATATTTATATATTTGCTTTTTAATTATTTCAACCAATCAAAAAATCAGAAAAAAAACTGTTCTTTATATTAAATTTAGTTTACATATTATAGACTAATTTTGTACATATTTAGAATATCTTTCTCCTTAAGTTTTAATTATTTGTGTAATTATTTGTATAATTATATGTTAATTTAACTTAATAATTTTCAAAACAACTTCAAAAAATCCAAAAAAATTAGTTTTACTTTAAAATTAATCAACAAGCAATATGAACATATTTTAAACTTAATTTTTAGGTTTAAATTTTATTTTTACCTTTTTCTCATTTTAATTAAATTAATCATGCATTAATTCTAATTAAAATCAACCATCTAAAAAAAACCAAAAATATTTCTTTTATCTTATTGCAATTTAAATTCCTAGATAAGTGTATAGGTTGTCAAATTCATGTAAATAGCGTAGTTTACATTTCTCGCACAATCGATGTAATAGCGTAGATTTACTTTCCGCATTTTACATTCCCGCACTTTAATTTCTGTACATGTAAAACTGCGTGTATGTCAAAGATAAAAACTGAAGCGTTAGATCACTAACTTCAAAGACAAAAAATATCTGAATCAAAACACAATCACACTTGCACCTCTTAGGGTAATCCCTCTGTTACTCTTTTCAAAATCCAAATTCTACTGTTTCAAACACAAAATCAAACTTTTGTTTACATCCGGTAAAGGAGAATTTTCTAAAAGAAATGGGAAAATACCTTATAAACTTAGGGTAGATCTCCTAATTGCTTGCTCAAATCAAAACAAACAAATGTCTCATATATCATTGTTTTTCAAAATAAAACTTTCAAAAAAAGACAATACTTGGTATATATCCAAACAAGGATCATTACGAAGTTAACGTTCTTTTTTTTTCAAAACATCCTTCGAAAGGTAAAACACTTTGTATACATCCACACAAGGATCATTATAAAGTCAATTTACAAAATGAATTTTAAGACCACATACAAGCATTTCAAGGCAAGACAAATGATTCAAAACAAGTGAGCTAAGCAATTAAGAGCCCATGAATAACCATGGATACAAAGGGTGCTAACACCTTCCCTTTGTATAACCTACCCCCTTACCCAAAATCTCTTAAAGGTCTTTTTCTGTTTCTTTTATAAACCTTTCCTTAATTGGATAAAATAAAAGTCGGTGGTGACTCTCTGATTTTCAAAACTCAAAAGCAAAAGAAGAGTCAGTTCGTATCTCCCACACGAGAGGTAGTAAAAAACCGAGTGCACGACAGAACTGGCGACTCTGCTGGGGATTTCAAAAAACAAAATGTTTTCAAAAGGGGTTACCTTAGAGTATAGATCACTTCGATGTTTTCAATTGCTTGTCTTGATTGATCTATTTTTCAAAGGTTTGTTTGGGTATTTGCTTGTGTGAAAGATTCTAACCCGAATCTCGAGATACCTTAAGTATGTGACAATAGACAAAGGAAACTGTACGGCATGTACCGATACGGTTAATCTGGTAGTCACCGTTAGTGCGACACTTTGGTTTATACTGATATCCCTTGAAAACGATCAAGGAGTATGTTAGGCTTCCGAAATGTCATTAAACACTAATTTGTCTTAGAACCTTTAGTTGAACTTGACTTGTGGCCTATTAAGTGACTAACTTTGAAATTGATCGAAGTTAGTTATCCTCGAGGAATATTTTGATCGGCCGTCCGAGCGCCGTATTGAGATGTTGTCTCCAAGGATCATAGAACCCGAATACTATTCTAGGACAGGTTTTAACCAACTCAACTTCAGTGGGGAGGGTATCACCTATCAACCTCATACAAGCCTTTAAACCTAAGGCTATTGTTTGATTTGTTTGTGTTTGCCACATGTTTGACATCATGACATCATAAGCATCATAAGCATATCATTTTCTCACTAATCATTTCAAGGATCAAAGAGTTTACCTTTGTTCTGTTTTTACAGGTAATGGCTCCCGCTACCAGAGATTATATCCAGATCAACATCTTGACAAGTACCATCTGAATTAAAGGATTTAATATCAGAATTTCCCAGAAATGCTCAATTCACTGAAAAGCACGGTCACCTACTCCATTTGGTTACCTCAAAATTTGAAGAAGACATGATACGGGTCCTTTTCCAGTTCTTTGATCTCGAACATCATTGTTTTACATTTCCTGATTACCAATTAGTACCCACTTTGGAAGAGTTCTCTGAACTGATTGGGTTACCTGTTCGAGATCAATTACCTTTCACTGGCTTAGAAAAGATTTCGAAGCCTGAAATCATTGCTGCTGCCTTACATTTGCGAAAGTCAGAAATCGAGTCCAATTGGGAAACAAAGAGTGGAGTCCAGGGTTTGCTTGCTAAGTTCTTAATGGAAAAGGCTCGATTACTACTAAAAAACAGAAGTTACATAGCTTTTGAGGAAGTTGTGGCTCTTTTGATCTATGGGTTGGTTTTGTCCCTAATCCTGACCAGTTCATAAGTATACACATTATCAACATTTTCCAAACCCGCAACCCGGTACCTACCTTGCTGGGAGACATTCTGCATTCTTTACACACTCGTACCATGAAGAAACGAGGAACTCTTATGTGCTGTATACCACTATTGGCTAGATGGTTTACATTACACCTTCCCCGATCAGTGTTGAGAAATGAACAAAGGATGCAATGGTCTCGCAGGATTATGTCTTTGTCTCATTCAGATATCCGGTGGAACAACTTCTTTCAAAGAGACATTACTATCATTGACCATTGTGGGGAGTACCCTAATGTGCCACTCCTTGGCATCAGGGGAGGCATAACTTACAACCCCTCTTTAGCTTTGCGCCAATTCGGATATGCACGAAGAAACGGTCCTCACGACATGATTATCCGTGGCATTGTGTTCGACTACGAAGATGATTCCCAAAGACATCGACGAAGGTTTATACATGCTTGGGGCAGTGTCTACAAAGTAGAAAGCAATACTTTAGGACAATGGAACTCTATTCCTATGGAGCCTTACCTCAGATGGGTGCGTGCTCATGCTCAGAAGCTCATCATGCCATATCCCGCTATTCTACCTGTGACTATTGAGCCAGAAGTCGAAGGGAGTGAACCTCGAGCTATTCTACATCCGGACATGCCAACTGACCTGGAAGAGCTGCAGAAATCTTGGGTTCAACTAAGAGAAGAAAGAGACACCTTCAAAGCACACTGTCAAGACTATGAGAGGAAAGTGTTGGAGCTCACCAGACAACTCCAGGAAGAACAGCAGATCAACACGTTCCTAGGTGCGAAGAGAAAGCGTCCATGGGAGGCTTGAGGAATCCTTTATTTTCTTTATTTTGTAAAGCCCAAAAGAGGCAAAAAAAAAAGAAAAAAGAAAAAAAAGAAACAAATTGTTTGACTAATAAATGTTTGTTTCTCTTTTGTTTTAACAAATCTAAATTCTAAGATCCTTGAAAACATTGCATATGCATTTCATTCATAAACATTGCATAACAGGTTCATATGATGGGTTTCTCATCTCCTCGCTGTTTATTTCAGTCAGAAGAGATGGATTCCGAAACAAGCGTCAAGAATCTCGAAGCACAGAACGCCCAAGTTCAGGTAGCAATTCTGGAGCTAGCAAAGGGGCAACAAGAACTGAAAGCCCTGATAATCAAAAAGAAAAAGAAGCCCAAAGGATCTGCAGGCTTAAGTCACCTCGCAAGGAAGGTCAAAATCCCAGTCAAAAGACCCAAAAAGGCACCGATCCCTGAAATAGTCGGTGAAGGTGATCGAGAGGACAATCACAGCAACCAGGGTTCTGCCAAACCCTCCCTCTCTTCTAACGAAGAAGATTATCATTCCGAAGAAGAGCAGGGTGATGACAAATACCAGCAGTTGGAAGAACGCATGAAAGCTATGGAGATACAAAAAATACCTGGTTTAGACTTCAATGACCTTGGGCTAGTCTCAGATATTGTTATTCCTCCAAAGTTCAAAGGTCCTGTCTTTGTAAAGTATGATGGAGTTTCTTGCCCAAAGCTACATCTGAGATCCTATGTGAGGAAGATACTACCTCATACAGCAGATAACAAATTGTGGATTCATTTCTTCCAGGAAAGTCTGTCAGGTACACAACTCGAGTGGTACTACCAACTGGAAAGTACAAAAGTTCACACCTGGGAAGATTTGGCTGCTGCTTTCTACAAACGATATCAATACAATGCTGACCTTGCACCAACCCGTACTCAACTGCGGGGCATTTCTATGGCACCAAAAGAAAG